>NC_090872.1:41617823-41622823 GCF_036669935.1 Montipora foliosa
TGCATGATTTGTTACACATTTTACTACTGTGGCAAAACGAAAACTGCACTGGTATTCGGAACCTTTTGAGTTTCATCAGCGGCAACATCCTACGACGAAAACCAACCAATGATAAACGCAATGCTTGAACTCTCGTACATAAATTAACTCAAAGTCAACGTCGTTCCCAGGATCTTTGTGGACAAGGCGGACAAGGCGTGCAATTGTCCGCCATTTTGAATCACACCGCCGGAAACCCCTGGAAACGAGGTTTTGTGACAAAGCAATCGGTTATCGATGGTTTGAAATTCGCGCGAGTGATGTTCTTTGCTCTTTCTTAACGGCGATTCCTTGACATTTGTGAGGGTAAAATGGCAGTAAACATCGACGAAATCTGAAAGAAAGGGCGGCAAGATTTCCGAACAGGTCCCTACTTCATTATGCGTACGCTCCTTTGTTTCAAGAAAACAATAGCGATCACAATAGAGGCCGTTTGGGACTGTGGCGCTTTGTTCTTTCTTCTTTTCTTCTTATATGGACTTAAAAAAAACCGGTCGAACTTCTGACTGAAATACGGAAAATCTAACATTTTTTCCTGCAATGTCGGCACCCATTTTTCAATTTTAGAATATTTATTAAGCGAAAGTGGAGTTTCAAGCAATCGTTGTAATAGGGTTCAGATTCTCAAACAACCAAACGTAACAGATCAAATAAAAGTACTGTCATAAAAAATTTAATGGTTACCTGCTCTTTTTATCGTGAAATTGTTCTTTCTGTCTGCTTGCGAATTCGCCGAGACACTGCAAAGTGTATGTTTTCTCCCTTTCCTGTATTCAGGATCACGAACGGTGCATGTGGTGGGCTTTTGCGATTTATCGCTCTTTGTACAGATCGGCAATATGCTCAATGATGCTCCCAAGTAAATAACTTTGGTAGAGATCTATGAATGTTCCCGTAGGAGGCATATTTCGTTTCACTCCCCATCATGTCTTTTCTATCCCCTGCTGTGGGCTCGTTTGTCTGGGTCGACCGTGAAGTTTAGGCGATGGTTAACTGTGAGATGATGTTAGCCTTTGTCTTGTAGGCAATTGTAAACTTTCAGGCCACAGGTAGCTAGGGCTATTATTTTTTCAAGGAAAGTTTACTTTCAGAAAATTATGTGTTCTGGCGGATTGAAGGTTATCCATTGTACTTTTTTCTTGAGCATAGCGAAACAGATCAATCGATCTCCCGATGCACTTTGTCTTTGTCAACTGATTGCGTTTCCACACAGGTTTTGGACACGCAAGACGAAAGTAAACTGTTTTCTTTGTACCACTCTATGCACCGCTCGGAATAGACTATAAAGCAGGGACAATTTCCAAATGTTCAAATTTCCCTTTGCTGACGCTTTTACTTAGGTAACGATCTTGATTATTACGAAGACACAAGTTTGCTTCAAAAAAAGGGAAACAAGAAACGATTTTAATTGCAATGAACTCGTGCATTAAAGTTTCACATGAAAGATGCACGAATCAGACTGTAAGCGTGGTCCACTCTTCCACGCAGTGAACGTATGAGTGTGCCGCACGCACGGGGCATGAAGCAAAAGCAGGTCAAAGTTCACAGCAATACTGGAAAACCTAAAACTATCAGAGGGACTAACCTTAAGCCTAAACAGTGCCTTTAGTCGTAATTAGGGTTACGGTTAGCATTATTAAAGGATGGGTTGTTTCAAGAGTAGTAAAACAGGGATCTCTGAACGGTAACCTACGAGTGTAAGTTCGATTATAAGTGCTTGGCGCAGCACGTGTACATAATTACGTATCATTGTTATATAAATAGTCAAAGCTGTCAGGTGGGCAAACAAGAAGAAGTTTGCTTCAACTGTTATGCACACAGCAGATGCTGCTGGTAGAGCATCACAGGATGCTACAAGTAAAGGAAAGGCATCCAGTATTCACAAGGAGATCATCACTATACGTTTCGTAAAGATCCTTCATTTTATACTTGATTTGCTGGATGCTATCACAGAAACCTCCAAAATCTTCCAGCATGAAAAGCTTACAATTCCTGAAGTCCCAGATAGCATACACGAAACCACAATGAAGCTTAGCAGCTTGGAACAGCACATGGTAAAGCACAGTAAAGAATTCTATCAGAATCTCACTGCTTCTAAGGAATTTGGTAACCAGAAAGTCCAACTTACTGGTGCGTCCTCTCCATCATACAAAGAAGACAGTAGCATGCAGAAACTGCTGGAAAATGCAATCACATACCTCAACTCGCGATTTGATAACTTTAACGAAGCTCCTCTCGTTTACTTTAAGATATTTAACTTCAATTTCTGGCAACACGAACAAGAACAGTTGGCAACTTTTGGTGGGAATGAGGTTCAAAGAATAGCTAACCATTTTAAGGAGCAGTTGTCAGAAGAAGAATGCAATAAAATCCCCCAAGAATGGGTGGCACTGAAAACCTTTGTTGTACATTTCCACGGAGCTCCACTGCTGCAGGCTTATGGGGATTTGCCCAGCCCGATTTCAGAACATTCTTGTGTTGGTGGACTTGATGCTCGCACTGAGTCCAAGTACAGCAGAGTGTTAACGCCAATTTTAATCCATGAACATGATAAAAACATCCTTGCGTAATCGACTTTCAAATGATTCTCTTCAAGCTTTGATGAAAATAAACTGTGGTGGTCCTTCAGATGATGACTTTGATCCTGGAGAGTCTATAAACAAATGGTTAACCAGCGGACCTGGTGGCAGACATATGGCTGGCCACAAGATGGCAGTCCCCCGAGTTCCTCCTCGACCTGCAGCAACTGCTACCGCTTCATCCTCATGTTGTCAGTTGCAAAACCTAGCAGCAACTGTTTCCCTGTCTGGTCCTAAAAGGGTTCCAGAAAATGTTCTACCGATTGACGTGGATTCAGCACCTGAGTAAGCTGACGAAGAAATCCTTTAATCTGAACACGTACAATGACTGACTTAAACACGTTAGCTTTTTGCATTGTTGCCAGTATTATGGCAGTTGCATTGATGAATATCACAAATTATGTTGGTTTAGTTGGTAACTTCATCAGTTGGACTGAGGACTGCCAGTCAATAAATTTAAACGTTTCATATATTCAATCATGTCTTAACGTATCCACAACTGTAGTTGCAAACAACTTGTATAAGCCTGCAAAACAGTATATGTCATAATCCAGTTGAGCGGTAAATTAAGTCACCTTTTGCCATGTTGCCGCCCGTTATCAATAATCTTGCACTGTGTTCCCGAAACAATCGTCTGTAACTTTCAGTGAGACTCATAGTAGAAGTAAAAGACAGCTTCAAGTTCTGTGTTTGTAATTTATTCATAACAGTCCTAAAGATGCATTGTTATTTAAAGGAGAACTGAAGATAAAAATGGATTTTATTTTCCTTCGCCAAATTTGTAGTGCCTGACTTAGTTAAAGGAAATATTCGAGTATTTGAGGGGTTTCTTACATTTTGTCGTCTTTATGAGGCCAGAGAGACCCGTATTGATCACTCGATGGAAGTCAACCATTTTGGCTGTACTATAGCAGGTTTGGGCGCTAAGCGTGACGTCATTGCGCTCACTTGCTTGAAAGCGGGAAACTTGAAAAATGGTTCAGTGCTTTATTGTGGGCTCTTCTAATAGAACTCTCAGACACCAAAAGGGTTAAGTTTTCATCGTTTCCCTGTTAAAAACGAAATCCTTCTCAAAGATTGGCTCATCCGAATTTAGAAGGGAAAACTTGTCAAATATCCAGCACTGTCACATCTGTTCAGATCATTTCGAACCCTCCTGTTTTGACGGTGTCTTGGCCACAGGGGTCGATAAGACAGTTGCATGTAATTGATGAAATGTTAACTTTGTGACTCCATCGATATGTTTTCTTTATTCGGGAGGTTTCAGTGGCAAACCCGGCGCCGGAGAATTGAACCGAAGAGTTGTTTTTGCAAGTAACTGGGACACGTCATTCTGTGAATAGCAATCGCGCTTCAAGCTGGGTTTTATAAACTCGGTAACGATCATAAAGATGTTTAAGTTTGAAAATTCGCAATACTACGAACAGAGTAATGTGTTTACATACGATGGCAGTTTGTAGCACTTCTTTTCGCAAACACATGCACGGTCGAAAAGCTAGAATGCTGCGTTACACAACGAATAACTTGATCTGCCGGCACATTGAACTTTAATAGATATTAAGCTATATTTAGATCTGTAAGTAGTTAAGAGCTATGAGCATCACTAGATGTCTGTGAGCTAAACTTTGTCACATTGAATCGAAATGACAGACAAAACAACAGCAGCCAACAGAATCTCGTAGTTATCAAGTTGTCGATGAAACCATATATATGAAATGGATCATATATGAACTGCGGATATGAAATCAAGTGAAGCTATGACCCTCGCAGTTGTGAACGCAATCTTTGCAATTGCGTAAAAAAGCCTGAAAAATTCAGGACTTCAACGGGGTTTGAGCCCGTGACCTCGCGATACCGGTGCGATGCTCTAACCAACTGAGGCAAAATTTAGCCTAGGCAGGAGGTTGCAAGACAGTGAGGAAAGTGGCCTGAACGTCGCCGAAGGGGAGGAGGGAGGGAAAAAATATCCTGGACCACGACGCCGAGCCCGTAACTTGGCAAAAGAGGGAAAAAATACCAGAAAGCGAATCTTAAATAGGTAATTAGAGCCCTCGGGGAGTAGTAGGCTAATGATCAATTCACCCGGGGCACCAAAAGCGGGGAGAAAATTCCGCACGGCTGATTTCGTGGCATTTTTCCTCAATGAGAATAGTAAACAATCCTCACTGCCAAAACAGAAACTCACCGCCTTAGCGGAATAAGATATGGGAGGTAAAATTTAGCCAACGACTTACTGACGAAGAGACAGGGATCACCAAACCGGGCAAAACGAGAAACGTTAATAAGTGTCCTTCTCACAAAAACCCTAACAGAAAGGCAAGGAGGCTAAACACTAGAAATATAAAAGGGAAATGCCAGAGGGAAGCTCTGAAGGTCGTTTTT
>NC_090872.1:41627823-41635323 GCF_036669935.1 Montipora foliosa
CACAAGTCCTAGCTACACTGAAGGCTGTACAAGCAGAGCTGGCCACAGTGAAATCGGAAGTTAAGACCCTCCGGGAAGTAGCAGGTAACCAGAAAGGAGACACTATGATACCTAGTCATCATGGTGGGGGTGGAGTGAAAGCTGGAACAAGACGACCAGGTTGCCAAGAGTGTAGAAGGAAGGGGGAAGGCGACCGATGTCCACATTGCTACCTCTGTGGTGGCTTGAACCATATTTCACGCTACTGTCAGACCAGGCTCAGAAGTTATCCGGGAAACGCAGCCAGGCTACCCCCGCGGGACAGGGAGTAGCCTTGCCAGAGAAAGAGAAGTCCCACCAGTGTAGTTGTTGCCTGAAGCCCTGTTGCCACACACAGTTACTACAGTGTTCAAGGTGCCAGTCTGTTTGGTATCGTTCGGTGCGTTGCCAGAAGGCTCATTGGCCAAAGTATAAAGTGTTATGCAAAGCAATCAAGGAACTCTCTGAGAGAGAATCGTTTAAAGAAAAGGGGTTAGGAGATGCCCAAGACAGAGGTGTGTATGCTTGTCACATCACTCCCAGGCAACAGGAACGCATAGTTAAGCTGGTGGGAAGAAAGTGTTTGGTAGATTGCTACCTGGATGACATGGCTACAAAAGTTTTATGGGACACAGGACCCCAAGTGTCAATTGTTTCAGTAGATTTCCTGAAGAGCCAACTACCAACAGTCAAAATAAGGGATATTGAACACTTACTTGGTACAGATGGGTCCATAAGTTTGCAAGCAGCAAATGGGACGAATATTCCTTACTGTGGATGGGTAGAGATTGGTGTAAGGTTAACAAATGAAAATGAGACAGAAACTAGGGTTCCGTTCTTGGTGACAATGGAGAACATTGAGCAGCCCATCATTGGTTTTAATGTTATAGAATTAATGGTCAAGAATACTGAAGGCAAAGAAGATGATGCATTACTGGGAAGGATGTTAAGAAGCTTTAAAACGAGTAAAAGTGGTGACATACAGGCGTTGATAAGCCTAATACGTACTACCAATTCTGATGAACTTTGTCTAGTTAAATCTACAAAGAAGCCACACACTGTCCCTGCAGGGGAGACTACTCACTTACCTTGTCGTGCTAATACTGGACCAATCTACCGTAAGACCCCTGTCATTTTTGAGCCAGATGAGTTGACAACCTGGCCTGCAGGATTGGCAGTCCACGAATCCCCTTACCACTGTGAAGGAGGGTGATGCAACCATCTTATCAGTCGCAGTGACCAACAACACAAACCACGATATCACCCTGCCTGGAAGAGTTGTCCTGGGGCGCCTCCAGCTGGTCGGGTCAGTTACTCCTATTGAAGTCAGGTTTAAGGACCCTGAGACACCGACCCCATGCGAGGGACCGCCCTGTGAAAAAGATACACCGGCTGAACGGATTGAGAGTGACTTGCCATGGTTACCTGAAGTTGATTTGAGTGGACTGACGGTAAAACAAAAGGAGCAGGCAAGACAGTTGTTGGTTGAAGTAGCGGATGCATTTGCAACGAACGATGATGATGTCGGCTGCATTCCCGAATTGGAGATGGATATTAGATTGACTAGTGACCAGCCAGTGCAGAAGAATTACATTTCCATACCCCGTCCACTCTACCCAGAAGTTAAAGGTTACGTTGAAGACTTGCTGAACCGAGGTTTCATCCGGAAGTCCAAATCGCCATTCTCAAGGAGTGTTGTCTGTGTTCGCAAGAAAGATGGCGGAATGAGGTTATGTATAGACTACAGAGAATTAAATAAGAAAACAGTGCCAGACCGGCATCCTATTCCTCGGATCCAGGAAGCGTTAGACAGTCTAGGACGCAAGTCATGGTTTAGTGTTTTGGATCAGGGAAAAGCCTATCATCAGGGGTTCATTGGCGAGAAAAGTCAACCGTTAACTGCGTTTATTACACCTTGGGGGTTATACGAATGGGTGCGGATACCATTCGGACTCATGAATGCGCCCGCAAACTTTCAAAGATTTATGGAGAACTGTCTTGGCGAGCTGCGTGACGAGATGTGTATTCCCTACTTAGATGATGTAATTGTATTCTCAGAAACATTTTCGGAACATATTGAACATCTGCGTAAAGTTCTTCGTCGGTTGAGGAGTTATGGTGTGAAGATTAAGCCTGGAAAGTGTGCATTGTTCAAACGGGAAGTGTCTTTCCTTGGAAGAATTATCTCTCAAGACGGGTACCGGATAGATCCCAAAGCTACAAATGCAGTGATTGCAATGAAGAATTTAAAACCGCGGACCGTTGGAGAAGTAAGAGGACTCATGGGTCTACTTGGGGTGTACCACCGTCATATCAAAAACTTTGCACGAATAGCAAAACCCGTTTACGATCTCCTCAATCATGACTTGCTGGGGAAAAAGAATGCTACCTCAACCAGACAGAGCCCAGGGTTGCGTAGTGGACAGTTACCATCTTCGTCACCAGTGAAGTGGGAACCCAGGCACCAGTCTGCGTTGGCTACCCTAATAGGTAAAATAACTTCACCTCCTCTACTGGCATACCCAGATTATAATGCGCCATTCATTGTACACACCGATGCATCACAGGATGGCTTGGGAGCGGTCTTGTATCAGAAGCAGAACGGCTCTACCCGAGTAATTGCATATGCCTCTAGGACTCTGACCCCGGCTGAACGCAACTACCACATGCACTCTAGCAAATTGGAATTCTTAGCATTGAAATAGGCAGTGACAGAACAGTTCAGGGACTACCTCTATTACGCTCCTAAATTTGTAGTATACACCGACAACAATCCCCTGACTTATGTGTTGACATCTGCTAAGTTAAATGTTACAGGATTGCGGTGGGTGGGAGAGCTTGCAGACTTTAACTTTGAAATACGGTATCGACCAGGCAGGTTGAATGCTGATGCTGATAGCCTTTCCCGATTGCCCCGTGACTTCCACACCTACATGGACAGTTGTACTGAGAAGTTAACTCCGGAAAGCTTGCATACATCAATCTCTGCAGTCCAGACATTGTCAAATGGGGACTCAATTTGGCTGACAGCTCTGACTGATGAAGAAGAGAAACTCCATCTTGTCGACGCCCCGTCATTAGCATCTTGCAATCAAGTAAGAGTGGTGGATTTAGTGAAAGCACAGAACGAAGACCCTCACATTGGACGCGTCCTTGAATTACTCAAAGCAAACCACAAACCGACAGTGAAGGAAAAGTACCAAGAATCACCTTTGGTTCGTAAGTTCCTGAACGAGTGGCACAAGTTTCATGTACACAGGAACAGTGGGTTACTTTATCGTAACCAGCAGGTTGTTCTCCCATTGAAATTTCGTCGCACCGTTTCCGTGAACTCCATGAAGAAATGGGCCACCTTGGTGTTGAGAGAGTGCTAGCTCTGGCTCGAGAGAGATTTTATTGGCCACACATGAGGAGAGATGTAGAGAACTTTATCCATCACGTATGCCGATGTCTAAAACAGAGACGTCCAAATCTACCAACAAGAGAACCATTACAGCCAATTACAACAACGGCTCCTCTTCAAATGGTTTCCATCGACTTTGTGCAGCTAGAGCGGAGCTCCGGAGGCTATGAATATATCCTGGTGGCGGTAGATCACTTTACCAAGTATGCGCAAGCGTACCCAACGAGGAATAAGACCGCTATTACTGCTGCAGACAAGATCTTCAATGATTTCATCCCACACTTTGGGTTTCCTGAGAAAATCCATCATGACATGGGAGTTTGAAAACCGTTTGTTCAAGAGACTTGAGGAACTCTCTGGAGTAATGCACTCAAGGACTACTCCATACCATCCACAGGGCAATGGTTTGGTTGAGAGAATGAACCGTACGTTACTCAGTATGTTGCGAACCCTACCTGAAACTCACAAATCCAGCTGGAAAGACCATGTAAATAAACTCGTTCATGGATACAACTGCACTGTCCATGAGTCAACAGGTTATGCTCCATTTTTTCTTTTATTTGGTCGTAATCCTCGCCTGCCAATTGATGTAATGTTTGATCTCGAGGAGGAAACGGGAGCCAAATCACATGCTGAGTATGTTACCAAGTGGAAGTCTGCCATGCAAGAAGCTTACTCACTCGCGTCAAAATCTGCCATGAAAAGTGCCATGAGAGGGAAAAAGAATTATGACAAACAAGTAAGATCATCAGCGCTGCAAGTAGGAGATCGTGTCCTGGTACGCAACCTCACTCCTCGTGGTGGACCAGGAAAGCTCCGTGCGTTCTGGGAAGACCAAATTCATCTGGTCGTTGCAAGAAAGGGGGAGGGGAGCCCAGTATACGACGTAAGACCAGAATCAAGTCAGGGACCTAGCCGTACTCTACATCGAAACCTCTTACTCCCTTGTGACTGGTTGCCAGGGAAACCCTGGGAGGACCTCCCTCCTGTAAAAAAGACCAGAACACCGGCACCTTACTTTTGTGATGACACCCAACCTCTGGTACACGAAGTGGGCGGAAGTGACATCGAAGACGATCTTCCAGAAATTTCATGCGGTAACCGCCCACTGAGACTTGATAGAAATGACCAAACACAGATACAGGTAGAGTCTACAAAGAAAGACGAACCACAACCAGATATCACCTGTGTTCCTGTTGGTGAGGTGTCAAGTGAAACGGGAACAGAAGCTAACATTGCTGGTACCTCTAACGAAGCACCGTTGATGGAGGACCCTCAAGCAGATGGTGGAGAGATGGTCGAGCAAGAGGATACTGGCAACCTAGGCCGGCCTCAGCGTCTGAGACTGGGCCCAAAGCACCTTACTTATGACACTCCTGGGGAACCAACTTACGTGCAGCAGGTTCGTGCCAGTCCATTTGCAGAAATACAGCAGTGCGGGATACCTACACCGCCAACACCCTACATACCTGAACTGCCAGTGAACCAGTACTGTGTGCTACCACCAGCCTTGAACTACATAGTTCCACCGGTACCACCCATGATGTCCTGGAATGCGAACATGATAGTGCCTCATAAGATGCCCCAGCCAGTAGTACCACAGCTGCCACAATGGAGAGTGCCATACCAGTCATTCCAGTGCAGATAAACAGTTTTTCTTTTTTTGCCTATTACATTGTTGTACTTAAAAAAAAAAAAAAAAAAAAACAACACGAGAATTTTCCTAAGTGTATTTAAACATTCGTTATGTGAATGCTGTGAAAACTGTCTTAAGATAGTCGTTGTACTACAGAATCGTGAACACCAGTATGGAGAGATGAACTAAGAGATTAAGTGGTCTGTAGGGAGCTGGGCCTGATCACCCCACTCCAGGATTTAAGAAGTAAGGAATATTCTGAATCAAAAGCTACTACTCTTGTAAAGAATTATTCTGTATTGCAAATCAAATGTCATGGATGACATTCTTTTTTAAGTTAGGGGGGAGTGTTAGATATAGAAATCCGCCAGAGGACTGGACACTGTATGCGACGTCATGTGACGTCAGAGAGAGAACCATGTGCTTTTGAAAAGAAAAGTTATGAAGCTAAACAGTTAAGTCAAAAACTGTGGAAATACACGTTGAATAATTCAACATTGTGTGGATTTCTTGTGTAACAGTACTACAAGCAGGTCGAGATACGTTGGGCAATGTCGTTGCTCAAGTTATGAAAAGCGCTAGTTTTGAAGGGTATTACAGTAATCTTTCATTGCGAAGAACATGCGCTACTCGATTATATGACAAAGGTCTTCCTGAATGAATGAATGAATGAATGACTTTATTAGTGCTCCCAAAGGGTTCTTCCGCAATAATTTACAAAAATTAGTGCATAACTAAATCTAAAACGTATGTACAATAATATGAAACTATAAGAATACATCTAATTGATTCATTTAAAAAATGTATAAAAATGACTCTTAGCTTTAGATTTAAAACTGTGTAAGCTTTCACATTTCATAATTTCTTCAGGGAGCGTGTTCCAGCTTTTCACCGCTCGATATATAAAAGAACGCTGACCAGCAGCTGTATTGAACGTTGGGATGTCTAACTTGTTCTTATTTCTAGTGTTTCTCCCATGAACGCGTATTAAAGCGTGAGCTAAGATACTTTGGGGCTAATCCCCTTAAACATTTAAAAGTTAAAATTGCATCATAAAATGCCAGCATGGCAGGCACTGAGAGCCATCTGAGATCGTTCAATACCGGTGTTATATGTTCGTTCTTTCTTGTTCCTGTAAAGATTCTGGCCGCAAAGTTCTGGATCTTCTGTAACTTCCGTACATTGGTCTTGCTAGTGTTAGCCCAAACAGTTGAACAAAAATACAGCTTACTGAATACTAGAGATGTAATAACGTTCTCTAAAGTTCTCGAGCCGAGAAGATCCTTGATCCTGTTAATTTGGCATAGACTACTGAGCCATACAGGTCGACGTGATATTAGTGACGTGTTCATTATAGCTAAGAGTTGCATCTACTTGCACGCCAAGATCCCGAGCGGAAGCACTTGGAGCAATTTCCTTTCCCAGTAGTGTGATGTGGAAGTCTGGCAGTTTTTGTAGCATTTGACGAGTCCTCATGACTAAGAGTTTAGTCTTGTCTGGGTTGATGAGAAGATGGTTATGACAGCACCGTGAAGCTATCAATGAGAGGTCTTTGTTGATCTGTTGTACGATTGTATTCACATCCCTGACTGGGAACGACAGGTAGAGTTTGGAGTCGTCCATGTATGATTACAACGAACTAAAATGCGGGATGGTAGGTAAATCGTTTATATAGATGCTAAAAAGTGCTGGTCCAAGGATCGATCCTTGCGGAACCCCGTAAACTATATTTTCCAGACCAGAAAGTTCTGAACCAATTCTGACATATTGGCTTCGCTCAGATAAATAACTGCGAAACCATTCTAAAGCGCTATGACTCAATCCAAGAGATTGTAATTTTACAAGAAGTGTAGCTGTCAAATGCTTTTGATAGATCTAAAAGTACCATAAGCATCAGTTTTTTGAATCCATTGCCTCTAACGCTTTATCAGTCAAAAACCCGTTGAGAGTTTCACAAGAGTGCATCGCTCTATATTCCCGCTCTGATGTTCTGTGAGACGGTTGTTTTTATTCCTGTAGCCTGTCAGTTGGTTTAACGCAATTCACTCACAAACTTTGGATGCTGCTGGAAGTAACGACACAGGGCGGTTATTGTTTGCGATCTCGTGGTCACCGTCCCTAGGTAGAGGCACTACCTGATGTTTTCCAGGCAGGTGGAAACACAGATGACAACAAGGAGCGGTTTACTATCAGTGCGAGAATTGGTAGGATACAAGGCAAGGCATCCTGAATGACCGACATTGGGATCTTATCGTATCCAGGCGCCTTGTCAGATGGAAATGACATCACTACCCTTTGCACCTCGTTGCTGGATACTGCGTGGAAGCGAAACTTGTCTGCCTCTGGGATGTACAGCTGCGGAGTTCTAGGTAAAATGGGAGGCAGGTTGTGCAAATCTATCAAAGACTGTGAATCTTCAGAGGCCTTTGCACCAGCAGAAGTG
>NC_090872.1:41642823-41647823 GCF_036669935.1 Montipora foliosa
GATTAGCACATAGACCTAAAGATGTATTGCAGCTGAGGTCATTTTTGGAAGTGTTGAATTACTACTCAAAGTTCATCAAAGATTTTTCATCTAATTGCACCCACTGTATGAGCTTCTCATTAACAAGACTGAGTGGTTTTGGACCAAGGAATGTGAGGCGGCTTTTATATGGGCTAAAGTAATTCTTTCAAGTGAACAGGTTTGGTCCATCATGAGCTATCATGACCCCCAAAAACCTCTCATACTGAGTGCAGACAAGAGAAAATGTGAGGACAGAGAGGAAGTCTCAGGGCGTTGGCCGGGATATGTCATGTCCACGAAAGTTATTTTTAGACGAGCGGAAGTCGGAGTCTGTCTTCCGAGACGTCCGCCTGCAGTCTTGTCTCGCTCGGTTCTTAGTGAAAAGAGAAAATGGCGGACCACGTGGAAGGCTGATGAATAAATATTCATCATGTCTTTTCAAAATACATGCGGACGTCTCGGAAGACAGACTTCCGCTAGAACAAAGACTTCTGCTCGTCTAAAAATAACTTTCGTGGACATGACATATCCCAAGGGCTGGACCGTGAGCCTCCCTCTCTGTCCCCTCATTTTCTCTTGGTGCAGATGCCAGTCTATATGGATTGGAGCTGTGTTGAGTCATCGCATGGAAGGCGGCACTGAGCGGCCTGTGGAGTTCGCTTCTCGCACACTCAACAATGCAGAAAAGAATTATACCCAAATAGAAAAAGAGGGCTCTGGCAGACTGGCCATCATACCATTCAAATTCCAAAGAAGCTTGTTGGAAGAATTACATAAGTGCCATTCAGGGATGTGCCGTACAAAGGCACTTGCCAGGTCTTTTGTGTGGTGGCCTGGAATTGGCCTAGATATAGAGGACAAAGTAAGGCTTTGTAATGTTTGTACCAAGGCACATCAAGCCCCTAAGGCAGTTCCCTTATTACTGTGGCCTTAGTCGACTGAACCTTGGCAAAGAACGCACATTGATTATGCTGAGGTCAAGGGTCAACACTTTCTTCTTGTGGTTGACAGCCATTCTAAATGGATGGAAGTCTTTCCTATGAACAGCACTACTGCAAATGCTACCATAGAGGCCTTAAGAACTTTGTTTGCTAGATATGGGCTGCCTCATGAATTAGTCAGTGATAATGGCCCACAATTTGTTGCTGGAGAATTCAAGACATTTTTTGAGCTGAATTGCATCAAGCACAAATTATGCCCTCCCTATCATCCCTCCACTAATGGTTTGGCTGAGAGACATGTTCATACCTTTAAACTCATGTATCAGTCTTGTCCTGATAGGGGGACAATTCAGCACAAGCTGGCTTATGTCTTGTTCCGCTACCGAAACAACCCCCACACCACAACGGATAAGACTCCTGCACAACTGTTTTTGAAGAGGGAACCCAGAACACACCTCTCTTTGGTAAAGACCAGTTTACAAAGGCATGTAGAAAAGAAACAACTTGCAGCAAAATTGTGTAAAGATGGGCTTAACCTAAAGGGGCGAATTTTTCATCTGTACCAGCCAGTCAGGGTTAAAAACACCAGGGGGGAAGGGAGAGATGGATACCGGTTACACCTGTGGCTGTGAAAGGACCAGAAACCTATCTCGTTCGAGTTCCAGGTAATGATCGTCGTTTTGTGCATGCTAATCACTTGATACCCGATGATGCCCGAGGAATGAGTGCCCATAATAAGGAAACGGTGTCGCCAGAAATGGTAGGGTATAATCCACCATTAGATTTTCAGAGGGAACCTGTCATTCCCATAAATAGGTCGCAAGTTTAGTCTGAAGTAGACAATGAGGTTTCTCGCAAGTCTAGTGTTATCTCTTCACCTCTTGGTAATAATGATAGTGATTTAGAAGGTGACATTTGTGTTCACAGTCCTGATCAAGTGATTACCAAACCTGTCATGCCCGTCCACTTTGAGTCTAGACCAGACCAAGTGGTTACTCGATCAGGACGGGTAGTCAAGCCTCTAAACAGATTGGATTTGTAGTTGTTTTGTTTTGTACGTTACGTTTAATGTTTAGGAAACTGTATAGGAAGGAGGAAATGTAGTATTTTGGTTGGTTATGGTCACGTGATGTAAGATGATGTAAGAGGATGAAAATAAACAGTTGTGAGAGATAACGAGTGTGTGTTTCATTTTTCCCCACTGTTCGCTTCTAAAACTATTTCGAATACAAAATATACTCATTTGTAGTATTTTCCATATAAACTGGCGGGAGGCACGCCTTATACAGTACGGTGTTACTTGTAAAGTAGGACTAACCATGCAGTTCATTTGTTATAGTATACTAATTTGTAGTACTTTCCATTTGAAATGGCGGGTAGCACGCCTTGTACAGTTCGATGTAACTTGTTAAGTAACTGTAACCATGCAGTTAATTTGTCATACTACATTAATTTGTAGTATTTACCATCTAAACTGGCGGGAGGTACGCCTTATACAGTTCGATAAAACTTTTGAAGTAGGACTAATCATGCAGTTAATGAAGTATTTTTCATCTGCTTCTGTAGATAAATGGGTTTGAACAACTTAGAAGTACACTACTATGGGAACTTACTTGAAACAATGCTTAATTTAACACATTTTTAACCACAGTTTATTATGGTGGTGCATTGTTTGGAGAGCTTAGAAGTATAGTACTAAAGGAAATTACCATCAAACAATGGTTACGAAATTTTTCAGGACAGTTTATTATGGTGGGTGCATTATCGGTGTAAGTTGTTTGATAATAGTCTTGGGCCCAGTTCAGATACCAAACCTAATAACATCAATCAATTACATGAAAAAAACAATGTAGCATATGAATCAATGTGAAATGGCTGAGCCATTCTCGTAGCTGCTATTTCAGCTTTCGAGCAGGTTCAATTCAGATACTGAATTTTTCTTAGGTGGAACGTAAATTACTGTGAGCGGGGATTATGAGAGCATACAGTGCACGTAAACGTATTTTATGGCAAATTATATGTTTTTCTAAGGTCAGCCTAAGTTTTTAATATTTTGCAATCAAACGTTTGGTACCTGAACTCAGCCTTAAATTCCATTTTCGCTTTTACATTGCCAAGTCTACTGCTGTAAGGGATATTGTATGCTTTTGGGATTCAAAATGTGCATTCATCTAAAGAAATCGTTGTATTGGGAAAAACAAAAGCCACGGTATTAGAGGCAACCTGAAAGCACTTCTGCAGGTTACATTTCCAAAGAAGAAAGGCAAAAAAATTTCAACAATTTAAAGAGATGTAATAATTGACAGAGGCCTGTTATATACATAGTAATATCGTTGCTCCAAATAATTAAAATTAATTTAGGATTTAAATATAATTATCTATCATAATTAAAACTTTACTTTCATGCAAGTTAATTATTTCTCAAGTGGTGTAATAATTTGCCGGTAGTTGAATGGCATTAGCTTGTTACTATTATCTGGTCAAGTCTAGTCAAGTTTCCTATCGTAAACAAGCATGAAAACCTGGTTATCTGACTGAATTTGGCATGCAGAGCAATGATGCAAAAAATTGTATCTTGGTTACATTTGATATCCCGAGCAATTTTTTTACAAAAATACATCCTTGCACACATTTGCTATCCTGAGCAAATCCTCGCAAGATTACGCATTTGGACACATTTGCTATTTTGGGCAAATCTCTGCGAAAATTCTTGTTTAAACACATTTGATATTCCAAGCAAACAGATAGAGAAACTAATATTTGCTAGCTTTTGCTCACCTTGTAAAAAGGTGCAACGATAACAGTTTAAATTTAGTAATTCCGGGAAAGTACTTGCAAAATGTTAGTTTTAACATCATGTTTACTACCCCTCCAAATATTAAGAAAAATATCATATTATTAAGACAGATGTGGCATTTCCGAGCATTGCCTTAGGTAGAAAAACTGTGGCAAATGTGATCTTTGCTTTTCAGCAAATAAAGGGAAACGTGAACAAACGTAGCATTTGCCATACATTTGCGAAAATCCGTTTTTTTCGTCCAGTGTGCAGTATTCATATGAAAGCCTGTTTTTCAATCTATACCATGCATATTTATTGTCCATATATTTATTAAAAAGAAAGTTACACGTTAGCTCGAAGATATAAATTTTATGTTCTCGTGTTAAGAACAATATCTCACTTGTTCGTTGCGCTCACTCTTGAGATATTGTTCTTCCCAATCGAACATAAAATTCATGTCTTCTCGCCACCGTGTAATAAAATCTATTTCAGTAAACTCAGCCTAGAAAATATCATATTACAGTAACCAATGCGATCACCTGACAGTGTTATTTCACGAGAAACCTCATTTTTGTCTTCTTCATCGTGAAGCGCTGGCATACTCTGCACATAAACCTGATACGTTGCTCCATATTGTATGCCTCGTTGAAAAGTCCAGTTCTGGATTCCAGTCTATAATCAAACGTAAAATGGTTTCATGAGCCACAACAAAGATTCACACAAATTCACATGCAATAGAATTCCAAAACTTTTCCAAAACCTAACCATATAGCATAATTTACCATATGTACAAAGATGCCATTTTTGTACCGTGTCCAACCAAATGATACTAAAGCACCAGAAATGAAAGTGTTACACATTTCTTGTAAGGAAACCCATACGAAGAGCAGTGGTCAATGGTTTGTTTCCCCGTCTGGTCTGGATCAGTGTCTCAACAAGTTGGATGCCAATAGCATTCTCAGCCAGAAAAGGGAACACACTGAGGTGAATAGTTGTTTTTAGTGTAAACTAAGACAATGAGATGTTATAGCACAAAAAGATTACTTTAATTCATTTATTCCTGCAACGATTGCAATATTCCAGGGCGCAAATCCCGCGCGAGTTGCTCGGAAATGAATAGTTAACCATTATTCTTTAAAATCGAGGTGACTAGTGGTAGAATATTTACCGAGCCGCGAAGCGGCGAGGTAAATATTTTGCCACTATTCACCGGGATTGAAAAGAATAATTGTTTTAGTATATACTCACGAAGTGATCTC
>NC_090872.1:41655323-41657823 GCF_036669935.1 Montipora foliosa
AATATCTTTAATTTCTATTCATTGTAATGCGCCCATGATCATTTTATGAAATGGGCGCAGAAGTATTAAAAATTAAATTATTTATTATTATTTAACTTACTCTGGAGAAAAACGATCTTTTGAATATTGTGAATGGAACATTATGAACTTAAGTAGACCATTGAAAATCATGGGTATCTACCGACCACCTTACTCTGAGGCACACCCAGTGTCTGCTAATGTCTTCTTTGAGGAATTTTCTGCCTATCTGGAAAATATTGTTATGTGTCCTGAAGTTTTGCTTATCTCTGGTGACTTCAATTTTCATCTCGACAGCCATACTGACTCTGACGCTAATAAATTCTCGGATTTACTGGAAACTTTTGGTCTCATACAACATGTTACTACACCTACGCATTCATCTGGTCATATCTTAGACCTTGTTGTGACTCGATCATGTTATGATTTGCTCCTACAAACTCCACGTACAACGTTCTTCATCTCTGATCATTGCTTTATTGAAATTGCTATGGCTTTTCCTCGCCTTGAACTTTCTATTAAAGAAATCTGCTTTCGTCAATACAAGAAGATCGATATCGAGACTTTCAAGAACAACATCCTTGACTCTGAGCTACACCACAATCCTCCAACTGACTTGTTAAATCTGGCCAAGACCTACGAAAATGTACTTACAGATATTCTAGACAGAAATGCTCCTTTATTGCATAAAACGGTAACTGTAAGGCCTATGGTTCCGTGGTTTAACCCTGAGCTTAAAGACTTGAAAGCAAAGCGAAGAAAGTTAGAGAAGTATTCATTGACCAGTATCAGGTGACCATATTGCGGCCTCAAGTTTAGAGATCATTGAGGTCAGCTTTTTTCTTAAGTTGACCGCTGACGAGATACTGGATTTTCGACTGGATCGCAGCGCTTTCTTTGGCTCGACGCGGCTACACGGCCATACTACGACAACTATAGCTCTTAACAGTCAACGCTTTTCGTATTCAGGTGGAAAACGGTTTGGAAATTGTTTTCTTTCTGCATTTTTTTCTGGTTTCAATCCAAGTTGACATATCATGATGGCTGTGGTGCACACTGGTGGCTACGCAGTTATTCAAGTCAGCATCGGAGGGATATAAACTTAAAGCTGAGCTACTTTTTTCTCTGCATTGCAATTTTTGGCATAGCTTTAGAAACTCTTATAAGGTTGCATGATACCTGGAGGACCTATGACTAAAACAGAAACGAAAGTAGAGAGAAAGAGAACGACAACGACAAAATAGAATACCGCTGTGTTATGGCGGGTCTACGGGATCATATATCCCCTCTCATCAGTCGGGAACAGCATAGCTTTTTACCTGGTAGATCTTGCTTGACGCAGCTCACCAGTGTCTTACATTACATTGGTGGTCAAGTCGACGTCGGTAAACAAGCAGACATTATATATCTCGACATGAGTAACGCATTCGATAAAGTGGTTCACGCCAAGTTACTTGAAAGGTTGCACCAATACGGCATTACTGGCAAACCTCAGGACTGGTTCCTTTCATACTTACAGGAACGAAAGTGTAGTGTCGTAGCGTGAGTTATCGTTGGAATGTTGTTATTGTTGTCAATTAGGTGTAGCGTGGTCCTACGCGAGTATTGTATTGTTGTTAAAGTGTAAAAGCTAGGGCAATTTATTCAAGTGGGGTGTGCGTAATGTAACCGTGTGCGAGATGTAATAAATGTTTTAAAGTTCGCTGGCGGATTTTATATCGGGGTTCTACATTTGGCGACGAGGATCTTTCTAGTTCGTAGAGTTTCTTTCTTTAACCCCAAGGGCGATCCACATGGTTTAAGCCAGAGATGGAAGCGGTGGAAAAGAGCATTCAGTTTGTACGTTTCTGGAAAAGGAGTGACCAATGATTTGCAAAAGTGCTCTCTTCTGTTACACGTAGCTGGCATGAAAGTGCAAGAAGTTTATTTCACGCTTGTGGGCGAAGATACAATCTCGCTACTTTCCAAGACACCCTAAAAGTACTGGATGATTACTTCATCCCGAAAGCGAACGACCTGTTCGAGAGGAATTTGTTTCGGCAGATCGCACAGGAGAATAGTGAAACTGTGGATCAGTTTGTCTGTTGGCTTCGTCAGCGTTCGGTTAGCTGTGACTTTGGAGAACAAGAGGACTACTATATTCGCGATCAAGTCATTGATAAATGCTGTTCAAGTCATATGCTTCGCAAGTGTTTAGAAAAGGAGGGAACATTGACACTTGAAGATTTGTTGAGAATCGCGAGATCGCTAGAAGCTGTCGATCGACAGATGAAAGTGATGGTATCAAACGCGGGTGCCGACCAGGTTAATGTGGTTGGTGGGAATAAGCGTTCAGCTAGAAGCGGAGTATGTTATTCCTGTGGTCTAGATGGTCATTTTAGCGGAGACAAGAGGTGTCCTGTACGTGGTCAAGCATGTCGAAGATGTGGCGGTATTGGGCATTTCAGAGTTAGGTGTCCTCAGGTTGTGCAGCGAGGCGGTG
>NC_090872.1:41667823-41672823 GCF_036669935.1 Montipora foliosa
CAACAAAATGACCCTCAAAGTCGGCAAAAGATTGTGACGCTGATGAATAATAAAGTAGCCGCAATTACCAAAACGATGGAATTACCTGGTGATAAATAACCTTGTCTTGGAGAGTAAATTTTTGATTTTCCAAAAACAATGGTCAACCTCTGAGAGTTGGGCGATTGTGATCTTTGTGTTGAATTCGCACATTTCTTGTCAAAATTTATAACAATTGAAAGAAAAATAAAACTAACAAAAACAAAAACCCGGTAGCTAAGCATCATTTAATACAGATGCTTCACTGTTTCGCGAGTAAACATGCCACGGTAACTTGATCGCTGCGCCCGCTGAATTCGATGTGCAATTTACTCGGTGCAGCGAAAAGTACAATTACAACAACACAACTAAAATCTCCCAAAATGTTTTTCGCTGATGGTAACTTTTTCTATTCGTGGTTCAAACTTAATGTTGTTTTCCTGTCGTAAATAGGCCACTTGCACTAAGAGATCACGTGACCAATGCTTCCCTTAAACAGTGAGTTGTAATCTTGCTGTTGCCAAAAATTGACAGAACACATAAAAATTATCTTACACGCGAAATTTGAGAGGAAACGCATTTAAGTGAGATATTTTATGGTACTTTGATTTTTCAACAAAGTAGCATGATTTGTCTTGGCCGCCATGTTGGAGGGCATACTCTTGCCCTCCAACATGGCGGCCAAAACTACTTTTGCTTATATTTTGTTAAATGTTTAATAGTTGAGTTCAGGTGTGCCATAAACGTTACCACATCATCTTTTCAACATTTTCCTTGAAGTTCAAGTGCAAAATTTGTGTCAGAAAGCGGTAATTCATAATTTTAAAAAAATCAAGTTTTGGTCACGTAACCAGTTACGGACTTTCTCATTTTAAGCAAGTGGTGCGGGTTTGAAAAACCAAATCACTATTATTTTGTTTAAGAGATGACCCACTAATAGTGTTTCGAAGGCAAAATCATGTAACTTTCATCTTCTTAAAAACGATGTCGCATGACGTCTTAGTGCAAGTGGCCTATTTTGTTACCGATGGCAAAATATTTTATTCTCGATCGACCGTCCTGAAACTTCCTTCTGCTCTTCTTAAAAACTGTGTATCCATATTTATTTACTTTTACATCAATAATTGTTTTGCATAAAGCAAGCTAACAAAATCTGTATCTTGCTTGGTTCGCATTTGATAGCATTAAAATATAATTTTCGGTCCTATGCTTCTGTTACTGAGTGATATATTTCTTAGGTCGCCCATCCAGTTACTAACCCTGCCGGATAGGGTAAACTTCACCTTTCAAGTTTTGTTTACAAATCTGTGAGATGCTGTCAGTGCACGCTTACACTTGTGATAGAAAGAAGTTGCATGATCAACAAGTCAGCCCAGAAGCCAATGTTTCTCGATTCCCTTTTATTTTCTTCAATCTCTCTGGGTTCAGTACTTTGCTAGTAACCACATGTCTTCTCAAGGGGCTATTTATCTAAGACTTCTACCATGGCGCTACAATGATAGACAATACCAAAACAATATCGTGTACTGTTAGACATACATATTACGCAAAGACAACTGTCAATATGTCATCCCAGAAGACAATGTTTTTCACTTCCCATTTATTTTCTTCAATCTTTCTGGGTTCAGTACTTTGCTAGTAACCACATGTCTTCTCAGGCTATTTACCCAAGACTTCTACCATGGCACTACAGTGATAGGCAAAACCAAAAAAATATCGTGCACTGTTAGAGCTGCATATTACGCAAGGACAACTTGAATCTCCTGGAAGAAAACACACAGCTCCGTTGACATTATGGAATAAATCGCTGTGTTACTTCACTACCACACGTAAGCAATGCGTGTCAATTTTTTTAAAGAGGACAGGAATTTCTTCTTTCGGACAAATGATTAATTAATAGGCCGGTAGCCAGGTTTTTAACCTCAGAAAAGGATCTGTTTCGTCGCACGAACGTGTGAGGACTTGTGAGCCATAGGGACTTTGCTGGTATGACTTCTGGGTGAGCCCTTAAATGGTCTTTAATGACCCCCCAACTTGAAAAAAATTGCCTGGAACGCTGAACGTACCACAGGCAACCCAGTGTACCCTCACGGAGGGTCTAGTTTAGACTTAGTCTGCATTTTGTACCCGGTCTGCAGTCTGCAGTCTGCATTTTGTACCTAGTCTGCGTTTTGTACCCGGTCTGCAGTCTGCAGTCTGCGTTTTGTACTGAGCGATTTCATGGCTATTACATTCTCATTGAGATCATTATGCTCAATGAAGTTAGTTCTTCCCTACAAGACCATTGATATGTATGTATAACTGTGTGTGCTAAAGGAAATGTTCATTTGTATTCATTTCATGGAATGCACCGGAATAAAATAACTCTTAGAAGGAGTGAGAATGGAAAATGCATGAAGAAAAATTTTGTGGATGATGAAGGAATATGTTATTTGTAACGGTTGGTCCTTGAAATATGAAAGTCGACTTAAATCTGTTGACTTCGTTCTCGCTGTTCACATTTATTTCGGCATTGTGCTATAGGAATATTGACTACAAACGTTAGAAGAACTTGTCAATCTTAGTTATCTCGGCAAGTTCAGGCCTTTTGGCCGCTTAAGTCAGTCAGTTTTATTCCAAAAAAAATTGACAAATTTCTTGAGGCAAAAGCGCTAATGAACCCATATACCATTTGTAAAAATGCGAATATTAAAACACTATTGCTAAAACATGGTCCAGTATTCCGTTGCTAAAATTCCAGAGATGTGCTTTCAATATTCAGTGCTGTTTTGGCTGATTCAAGAGATTCTGCACGTATAGCTGAGGTGAACATGTAACCAATTAACTTCCCTGTTTGTGCTCCTCGTGTTTGTGAAATCACGCTGGATTACCGCTGATAATTTCCCTTCCACCAAAAGGACTTTCTGTTTCTCTGACATACTTTGCATTTGTTCCTCTAAACATTCGGTATCATAATTCAGGCAGAAGCAAAGGGTATGGTTAACGCTCATTAATTATGGATTTTATGGAAGTAGGGCATTCTACGCTGTTCCTGAAGGATCGGGGATGCAGAGGGACGTGTTTGGTCAGGCAAGATAACTGGCCTTCAATGACTGGTCCTTACGGTGACTTGTGGGTGTAGAAGGATTCCGAGTGACTGATGACAAAGGTTTAGGTTGAGTGTTAAATATCTGGCGGTGTGTCTGCGTTACAGATTAAGTGTCAGGGCCTACTCTAGTGATGCTAGAGCTACTTTGAAATAAATAACCCGAGTGATAAATACATGTGGCACACTGAGACAATGAGGAGGATATGATTAACAAGGGCGTTTTCGTCCGCGTTCGATATGAAGGCCAGTAAATAAATAAAAATGTAGTAAATGGTGATTACCTCCTTATTTATCTGGATGCAATTTGAATGACCAGGATGCCAATCTTTTCCAACGATATAAACTTGATATCCCCATAAATCCCCTCGTCCTATATGAAGACAAAAAAGAACATCAGATCTTTGCTGAGGGAATAAATGAAGAAATGAGTCTAACGCACTCCACTTATGTAAATGAGTAGCTTACACGAAAATTTCGTTTTATCAAAAGAGTTCATAAGGTTGAATCACGTGTACTACTGTAAAAAGGTTTGAATGGCTGACGTGTTTAATTAGCTCTCCATCAGAGTGAATTGAAGAATTGTAGCTTGTTTCAGGTTGTAGGACTTGGCGGAGCTATTGCTCTGACGAAGAGCTAACCCTCAAACGTCAGCCATACAATTTTAGGGTACTCCCAGGGGTTTTGGGGAACAGTGGAACAAGCAAAATTTCCTGCTTTACTCTCCCTCCGACGAGGCACTACAGTTTCTTTGGAAACTATGTCAAAATGTCGTCATTCAAGATTGGCTTACTTGAGGAAATTCATTTACTTAGGCAAGGCAAATTGCCAACACCGGGGTCACATTGCCACGTGCAATCACGGCCTGTTTGCATGATTCAGTTTAAACTTATCAAGTAAACCACAACGTATTTACTCCGAGTTGACGCCAGCACACACCCCAGTATTAAAAGACCCAAATTGTACCTAAAAGGGCTATACGTCTTTGTTAAGAATAATGCGTTTGATAAATATTGGTTAGAAAAATAGGAAATTAGCCTTTACGTACGGGAAACGGCTAACCTCCTCCTGAAGTTTACTGTTTACACATAGCAACTGAAAGTCAATCAGATACTAAAAAGAAAAAACAAGTGAGCTTATGGCCAGCCGTTCGCCGTTGACAACAAACCCAAGCTTGATCACTCTAGTGCAGCTTCCAAGTGTGTTAACCTCATCATGTCAGTTATTTGCCGTTTAGTGAAATCTGGTTTCAGTATACGTTGCCCATATCAAACAGCTCGTCTTATTTCGTATTACTGTTGTCATTGGCATGTTATCACTTAACTCACCTTTTTTCGGTGGTTCCCACGTTACGTGCACAGAAGGCTTTCCTTTTTGAATGTCTGGGCGAACCTTCACGTTCAATGGAGGACCAGGAAATGACATGCATTTGGGGTGGTTTTTCTTACTGAAGGTTACACAATGGCTCACTGTTCAAAATCGGTTTTGAAAAAGAAAGAAAAATACAAAGTTACAGTTTCTGCTTGACATTGTTTATGCAAGGATGGCTAAATACAGCTGGGTAAGTCAATCGCAATCATATTCGCTATAGATAGATGCTAAAATGACCAATGAACTAAATAGCAAACTGGATGGACTCCTCTTGTCTCGTTTGTTGTACACAGTGAACTGCAAGCAATGTAATATACATCCATGTTTTGACTAATTGACACCTGTCAAAACAAGGTATCCGCTGACCAGTATCACGTGACCATATCACGGGCTCAAGCTTAGAGCTTACCGAGACTGTCTTTTTTTTTTTAACTTGACCGCTGACCGGGTACTGGTTTTTGATTGGAATGGAGTCTCAACCCAGATTAACTCACCAAAACATGTAAAGCGAGGCTTCATTTTTCGC
>NC_090872.1:41685323-41692823 GCF_036669935.1 Montipora foliosa
AAACAGCTTAGCTCCTTAGCATATTAGTTCGTTTTTGTAACCATATGTACCTATCCGTACGTATACTCTACTTCCGTCAAGCAAACATTTACTCGAGGAACCACCCTTTAATCTTACGGAGGCAGGGTTTTTCCATCTTTGCGCGAAGGATCTGGAACTCTATGCAATTACACATCAACTTCTGCAACTCTGTTAATTCCTTTAAAAGGAACCTAAAAACTCATTTATTTAAGATGGTATAATGCCTTAGAAATGGCAAAAATTTCGACCACCACAAGCTTGTTTCCGTACGTGACAAAGGACTCTTCCTGTCACAAAAACGATTAACGCTTATGGTGGGATGATTGAGCGAGCCTGCGAGCATGATCAATTTCAGCTGCGAACACTCGAACGTTGGATCTGCGAATTCACATATTTCTCGACTTTCTTTCCCGTTTCAAAACCATTTATTCCTAAGTTTCACTCAGCCAGACGCCCTAAAAGAAGGTTTTCGGGAAATCATTATACGAAACGAGCGAAAGAGAATCTAAAGCAATAACATTGGTGACACGAAAGAACTAAACGGAGAAACACGTGCTTCGAATACCTCGAGCTCTAGTGAAGAAAGCAAGAAATCCGATCTTCGAAAAAGCTTTCAACAAAATCGAATCCAATCGAAGAAAAACCTTGTGAACAAAAGCCAACGATAACTGGATTCAGGTTTCTCGATATGGAGCTAATGAGCGCTGCATTTTCTTCTACAAGATGTACGTGCTGACTGCATAATGCACCTTTCTCTAACGGAAGCGTGACTTAGGGACATTTGGTAACCGCGTTTGAATTCATACCAAACTTCTTTTGGATAAAGTCAAATGTCCCGTCCCCGGGGTCGCTTCGCTTCCCAACAGGATTTACATTGACAGGTGCATGATGAAGACTTCAGTTTAGTGCTGTCAGAGAACTTTATCCAAAGGAAGGGACGCTTTTGCGAAAACTGTGGCTGGAAACATGACTTTCTTACATCCAAAAAGCGAACCTTAAGCTATGAGGTGAACAGACGTCTAGTGTATTCCATGAGCTCTATATGAAAAAGCTACAGTGGAGCTAACAAATTCTGCACTTTGATGACCCCAACAGCAAGGGCATATCAGAAAACTTCAAGAACAGTGGCAAGAAATGTAAAATTATTGCCAAGAACAACATCTCCAGTGCTGCAAAAGAGATCAGGGATGCCCAGGGAGCCGATGAAATTGACGTTGTGAACCGTTGTATTTCCTGTCATGATACCTGGCAGAAACTTAGGTACTCTTCCCTGAATGATTGTGTCATTGCCGTGTCAATTATTCTGGAATGGAAATGTTAGAATTTGGGTTGTTTGATGCCATCAGCCACTTCAACATTGGAGCTGGAACTGTTTTTCTCTTGTTTAGAACATTAAAAATGAACCCGGGGAAATACACTGAGCAAGGGTGCAGGTAACTTGACTTGGATTGCATTCATCGCGCAGAGTACAAAGAAAACGCTGAAAGGAACAAAAGGAGAAAGGCCTTAAGGGGATTAAAAAAGTAAAAGAAAAACAAGAACCAGCAAGGAGAGGGTGTTATCTGTGCTGCTGTTTCATGTTGATTCATTTTCTTTGCTCAGAGGTTGAAGAGAGAATTGCAGACCAATTAACCTATTTTAAAAGGCCCTTTTTCTCGCAAAATCAATTTTGATGAAAATGTGAGTACCTCAACATGTCTATTTAAAAAGTATTTAAGTCAATTTCATGAAATTTTCTGGACGCAATTAAGAATGATGCTTCTGTCCAATGTACCTAAAAGAAATACAAAGCCAAGAAACGCAACCTTGGCAAGCCACATTTGAGTCAACTAATTTTGGTCTTTTTCAGTATACAAAAAGTTTGACATTATTTAGCAAGATTACAATGATGCTATTTGGCACCTTTTAGGTTTATTACACAAATGTCTGAGGACTGCGGCCTCGTCCAATTTGGCATTCCGAAGATTTTTTGCCAATGAATCCAATTATTTCCAAATTGGACAAGCATGTAGTCCTATTATATAGCTTCCAAAAACGGTTTCTTCTCACTGGTAGCGACGAGTAGTTTAAAAATCTGAGACAAACCACTGTCCTGTCGAGCGAAACGATCACTTCCGTTGTCCGTCCGTGGCTCAAAAACGTCGCCTAATAGCTGCAACCTTATTGGCTAATACTCAGCCCTTTTATTTATCTTGAGATTGGATTGGTTGATGGAAAGTATCCAGATTTTTCTCAAATTGGACGGTTTGTTCAAAGCTGAAGTAAACGTCCCAGCAAAAACTATTCAATTTATTCTACATTTGGACAAGTGGGAAAAGTTAATTACAAATAGATATGTTGGCAATATTGGATTTTGATGCAGCTATAATAATAATAATTATTATTATTGTTGTCATCTTTTTGAACTGGATCATCTTTTTTCCGGTTAGCTTTTTAAGGGAGCGAGCCATATCCCATGACCAAAGGTCCCTTAGAGTTTTCTCCTTACTCTACAGCTCTAATACTTTTCTCAAAATCCTTGCTGTTCCTAGTAACGTAGTTTTCTGGAGTAATGAAATACCAATTTTTTCATCCAACTTTCCCAGCCACTTATCCAAGTTTTTTGTTACACTTCCAATGATCCTACAAAAATTTGTACCACCTGCACAGTTCTCATGTTCCACATTCTTGCAATTCCTGTCGCGTCTGTGCTTATATTCCCATTTGGCCAGATTTTTACACTCACAGACAATACGGTTTACGCTGTCACCTTTTTCGCCACATAGCCTACATAATGGGATTGCCCCGTCTTGTCAATATGGTATTTTATATAGCTAGTCCTAAGTTTTTGTCCTTGGCCTGGACAAATAAGTGCTTCCGTTTGGATCTTCAAGTCTACTTTTTGCAACCAGCTCCACCCGTGACGATTCTTCTCCATGCGTCGTTTCTGTTACAAATTGACCATGCAGTTTTTTTTCCTTCCAACTATTGAGTTTCTCGTTGTTCCAAGATGTCTTGAAATCATTTTGCTCACTGTTTCCTCACACCTAATTACACTAGTAGCCCCTACCCCTTGCAGCAGGACTCCCAGAGAATTGATCACATACCAACCTAAAGTGTTTCCTCACTTCTCACACATTGCTCACAGCTTATCAGTCCCCGACCTCCATTTACCCGCGACACATGCATCCTATCAAAATCGCTCTTTGGATGAAAAGCACGATTCATTGTCTTGCCTTTCTAATCATTCTATCCAATGTTTTTAGCTCTTCCTTTGTTCATCTTACAATACGTACTCCGTATCTCAGTACAGTATGGCGTCACATTGGGACAAAATAGGAATTTACATTTCGTGGCGTCGAAAGGTCCTACACACGTCGAAACCTCTTCTTCAGGTCATTGATTTCCTTTCTTCGTGGCGTCGTTTTCGTGGTTGGGTCGTGATGCTCTGTTCGTATCGTCTTTGTCTTCTCTTCGTGTTATCTTGTTGCTTTGTAGGTGTCCCAAATGATGATAACAAAATGGCGACAAGTTGTTTCCATATAATTAAAAGAAGCAATAGCAAAGATTGAAGGTGATGACAAAGGTATCCATCAACAGCAATCAACTCTTTCCGCGATGTCGCAGTCCTATGGAGCGAGATTTGAAGTAATTTAACGGAAAATTGTACTCGATAAAATGCGCTATTAAACACACAAGGATCTAGCGGATGGAACCCAACCAGCTGGTAAAGAAGACTTAAGGTTTCTAATTTTGGTTTAATTGTGGTTACAGGAGGGCCTTCCCTTCTCTCTCTGGAGGGGGGAGAAGAATGCAGACACAGAAAGGAAAAGAAAAAGGAATAGGGAAACCTGTGATTATGATTCAACCCGAAGAATTTCTGTGTGTTGTCAGACCCAGAAAAGATAAGACTCTTGCTTGAGCTTGCTTGAGCTTTGCTTGAGTGAGGCTCCAGCACTTGGCTCCTCATTCTGGTCTCATTCACACAGAAGCCCTTCAAGCTAATCCTGCTAAGCTGACGACATGCTGGAAAGGTCAGACCACAACACCGGGAACACTGTCCCCTACTCTTTTCGAATAGGGTGTGGGATCTTTAACATCCCACAGAGTTAATGAACAAGGGTTGTGAGACCGGACCTCCGGCTTATCGTCCTTATCCGAGAAGACTAGAGAGTCTAACCATTTGCATATGTAATTACAAAGGCAGCACTTTCTCCTCAGTTATTTAAAGACCCTGAGTGTTGGTCCGGCCGGAGTTGAACTCACGACCTCCCGCCATCCCAAGAATCGTTACCTGCGTTAAAAGAGGCAGTACGAAGAAGAAGAAGAAGAAGAAGAAGAGTGTTTTTTTCCAAACAAAAGTGGGAGCTTTGAGCATTTCAAGTCTGTTCTTGAAAGTGAATATGAGAAGTTGAAATCCTAAGATGATGGGTTCGAAGTAATGCGAGCGGAATCAGGGGGAATGTCAAGACCACTAAGGCTAATTTTGAGGCCAAGCAATGGATACATAAAATAAAATACATAAAATATTTTGTAGAAAGCAATACACTGCTTTACATTCGACCTATGAAAAGCGTTTTATCCTTGAACAAGTCACCACAACCTGTTACTTCAACATCCCCTCTGACAAAGTGCCCTAATTGCAGCTTAATATTAAAATAATAATGTGACCGGGAATGGGAATACGTATACTAACGATTTTTCGTTTAACGGCAAAAGCCGTTTCGTTTTCATTTCAAACCATTTAAGCACTTAATGCTAAGCATATAAACTATTTTGCTTCCCTTTTTTCTGAACTTAGTTTCCGTTTCCGTCAATAGATATTTTACGTCTGTTGGAAGATTGACTGCTCTCAAGGCCAACCATTTGATACAGGAGCAACAACTAGATGTTACTGAAGTAGTCACCCAACAAGAACCTACGACTTCATATGACTGTTCTGATTGCTTCAACTTTAAGTCTGTTACTGAAAGAGAAGTGAAATCTGTAATTATGGTCCTATCCTGCAATAAAGCACCTGGATATGATAAGATATCTGCAAGAATCTTAAAGGACAGCCTACCAGCCACTTCCACCATAATTACCAGATTGATTAACAGTTCATTTGAGCTGAGCGTCTTCCCAAAAGCATGGAAAACTGCAGAAGTTATCCCGATTCCCAAAGACAGAAATTCGGACGAGCCTTCTTGCAATCGACCAATTTCCTTGCTTCCTACCTTATCCAAAGTGTGTGAGAGACTTGCTCATAAACAGTTTGTTGACTTTCTCTCCGTAAACAATAAACTCTCCACTCACCAAAATGGCAATAGGAAACTACATTCCACAGAGACTGCCCTTATCTACGTTACTGATGAACTTTTAAAAGCTATGGACGAGAAATAAATTTCTATACTGGTACTTTTAGACATGTCTAAAGCGTTCGATAGTTTAAATCATAATATTCTCCTAAGTAAGTTACGTAGATTAGGCCTTGCTTCACACTGTCTCTCATGGTTTTCTAGTTATCTTTCTGATAGGACTCAAAGGGTGCGATATGGAGACGCCGTTTCTCAAATGTTAACTTTAACACATGGCGTTCCTCAGGGTTCTATTCTAGGCCCTGTACTTATAACTACCTATATTGATGGGTTGATTACTCACAGTCAAGTCTCGTGTTACGTAGACGATAGCCAGTTGTTTTTAAAATTTCAAGTTTCGAATGTACACAACGCTATAGCTACAGTAAATGCTGACCTTCAGGAAATTTGCAAATGGAGCGCGAGAAATTCATTGCTTTTAAATCCGGACAAAACCAAATTAATGGTTGTTGGCCTACCGCAACTTACTAAGCAGTTACCACCAATATCTGTTTCTATTTTCGATAAAACTATATCACCGGTTCCCTTTGCTAGGGACCTTGGAGTATATTTAGATCAGCGTCTTTCATACGATACTCATATTACTAAAACAGTTTCTAGTTGCTTTAATCAGTTAGTACATATAAACAGAATTAAGCATGTTTTGGACAGACCAACACTTTTATTACTCATTAAAAGTTTTGTGTTCACTAAGTTCTTTTATTGCTCGTCGATGTGGGCAAACACTTCTAAGGCTAATATACATAAACTCCAACTGGTCCAAAACTTTGCTGCGAGAATTATTCTGGGACTTAAAAAATTCGATCATATTAGCGAAAGTCTTAAGTCGCTAGGAATTCTCAAGGTAAAAGATAGACTAGATATCAATGATGCAGTGATGGTATTTAAATGCCTAAACAATCTCGCGCCCAAATATTTATGTGACCAACTACAAATGAGATCCTCTGTATGTACCAGGGCAACGCGATCTGCAAACAACCTAAATATTCCTCGTTGTCGCCTAGCAACCGGACAGCGTCGCTTTGCATATAGAGGTGTAAAAATCTGGAATGGATTAAGTAACGACTTGAGGAACTTAACTAGTTTAAATGCATTCAAAAGGAATTTAGTTAGACAATATTTAAATAAATTATGTTAATATACTTGTTCTTAATTGCTATATTTATCTTATTTATACTCTTAGAGAATATCAAAGTTAGTATGTTCATATATTTGTTCTGAATTATGGTTCTTTTTGTAGTATTGTACTGAAAAGCCCTTTTAGGGAGTTGCAATAAAACGTATGTATGTATGTATGTTTAACGCTTTGAAAAATTGTTTTAACCATTTACAAAATCGTTTTATAAAAAATTGCTAGCATTTAATGCTATGGAGAAAGAGTTGAAACAGTTGCTATTCCAAAAATAAAAGTAACGGCAGGGACAATTAAGCAATTTTGATTACCAGTTAAACGCTAAACTGATCCTCTTATCCAGAACCCGATGAAAACGCGGACTTGACGGGCGCGGTTTGAGCGATGATCGCTTGTAGTGGCTTCCTGTGCCTGTCTCGTGGTGTATTTTTCGAAGTCGGACCCTGCCACTTTCTACAGGACGGAAAAAGTTTGTGTGAAAAACAAACATTTTGATAAGGGACTGTTCAGTGTGGAAAGACTGGGTTTTTTGGGCCGTCTAGCGACGAAACAAATTTAGCACCGCCGCGCAATGTATGCATAAACATGAAAACATCACTGAAATTAACAACTTCATGGTTACACGAGAAATTGCAAGTTTCCTTGCCAAAATAGCCACAAACTCAGTTTTCCACGGATGAAACTCACCAAATTTCTCCCAAAAAAAAGTAGAAGATAAGAACGGAAAGTCATGATATGCTTTGCCAAAGAGAATACAATATATGTCCCCATACATAACATACCTACCGGGGAAAATTGACTTACCGCTGACTAGTTTATGCAGCCGTCGACGAATTGAAGAACACGGCGAAATTGACAACACGACGACACGAAGACAGGAATACGATGAAACTAGCAAATTGACGACACGAAGAACGCAGTGCGACGAAATGGGCAACATGACGACAATAACAAAGCAATACGACGACACGAAGAGAAGACAACGACGATACGAACAGAGCGGCACGACCC
>NC_090872.1:41705323-41722823 GCF_036669935.1 Montipora foliosa
TAGTTCTAGGAAAGTCGTTGTATCAAGGAACAAAAGATGTGCAGATAAACTAGGGGTATTTGTTCACTTGGAAATAAATCTCTGCCAAAGTCTACTGAAAATCTGGGAAAAGGAAAGTAATTAGGTTTGTGGTAATTTTTCCCGTGAGATCGCACAACGCAACGGTTGCAAAAGTCAATTTACCCGCAGGGTCTTAAAAAATATAAGCAGCAAACTGTTCAATATGAATTTTCCTGGAAGCCTGATGAGCGTTAACACGCTTTGATTGGCTCCACATTCGCTCTTGGTTGACTGACATTTTTCTGAAGGAAATCATTGTAGAATTAATATATTAAATTTCATATATTAATTTGAGCTTCGGAGTGAATATGAAATGAACCATCAGGTTAACGACGATAATCATGCATGAATCCGTTCAAAGCAATGTTTAGGGCGCAATATTCACATTGATAAAAGACTATTTGTTTGAAATCCTTCTATACATCTTGGTTAAATAGTAAGAAAAGCGAAGGTTTCAAAAGGAAAAAACAAGATGGAGTGAATCCCTTGTTAGTTAACACCACTACCATCTTCATAGTCATTATCATCAATAAGCGCTTATGCCAAGCAGTGTCACGCAGGAAAACCCGCCCTCCAGATTGCAAGCTACTTGGCCTACGCTATACTTATCTTGCTTAAAACACGAGTTGCTCTTCGATAATCTGTATCCACCTTTTATAACCATAAACCGTGAATTTCCATGGCGTGTACTGTTATATGCCTCGTTCTTCAAAAAATGCCGCAATAGTGGCCGGGTATTTTCAAGGTCCTGAAGCCGTTTTGATGTCAACAGTGAACTCCAATGACTTTGAAATTGTGTCGGAAAACGCTGCCGGGTTGTTAACAGTTTTAAATTAACACTTCACCTGCCTTACAGCTGTGTGACGAGAGTCTTCCGGTTCCACGAGAAGGAAAAGGAATATAAATTAGCTAACACAGGCCCCTTACCACAGGAAGACTAATAATGCCAACTCAACAAACTAATAGCTATGATAAAAAGTAAACAATTTAACAAATAAATAACGCATACTAACACGGTGTTTTGACCTGTATACCTCATCTCTAATACTTTCTTAACCTAGAGATTTAATGAATACCGTAAAATAAAGTTAATTCTGCGTAACGTGCAAGTTTACCTGAAAGGATGAAAGCTTATGGCTAAAATTAACTTACTTAAAATTAGGATCTAAATATTTACATTCTTGCCTTTCTAGATCGCGGTCTCTGCTTTTACTTTCCTTTGCCGCAATTTAGTTTAAATTCTCACGGTGACAGCCGCTCCCGACTGAGGGGGTTGACCTTATGGCTGAGCACTTGCATAAGATTCTCGTCGCAAACCAGCGGATGTTTCTGAAATTGACTTACGTATAAATGCATAATAATAAATTTTACATCTAGCATTTCACGATCGTTACGACTACGTATAACACGACAGTAGTATATCTTGTATGTTTCGCGCTCCTTTTTTGAGCAAAGGAATTTAAGGAGCGTTGCTAGGGGCGTTGCTAAGGACGCGTTCAAACGGAGGTTTCTGATTGGTTCGAAGTATAGGGTAGGTTATTAGGATTATCATTAATAATTATCCAGCTGACTCCTGATTGGTCGAGAGGATATTTGATTGACAGACCGTGGGAATTTTTCAGGGGCGTGGTCGTGAGCGTTCCGTGTGACCCGTTTTTGTAGACGTTTAAACGGAGAAACCCGTTGTAGGCGTTGAAGGCGTTTCCTTAGGCGTTCTTTTAGGCCCCAGACCTCACTGGGGCACCTCTCCCCAATTAGGAAGAAAAAGTCCCAGATTCCCTCGGATAAAAACATAAAACACACAAGAATTTCAACCAAAACAGATTTTAATGACTATTTACAAGATCTATACAAGAAGATGGTGCCCCGCGCATGCACCCTAGTTTATTATGGTCCACGCTGATTTTGGATGTGGCCGGCCGATGAGAGGATCCAGAACACAATCATCCCACCGGTTACATCAAGAATTGGTGCCCCGTAACAAATATTTACAATATATACAAGAAATGGAGTAGAGTCTCCTTAAAGTCACCTCAGTTCCGTAGTGTCCCTACTCAGTTTTTTAAAACTGTACACAAAAGTTTGTGCCCCGTACATGCACCCCGCAACTTTCAAATATCCAAAGGTTGTGTGCTCACACCATCACCCAGGACTTTACGTTTTGGGTAAAAGTAAGAAAAGCCGTCGCGCACTTGATTGTACGTGTACATGGTATTGTTGACGGTGCGAAAGCCACGATTGACACCACTGCTCGGGCGCTGAGTGAGGAGGACGTTGAGATATTTGTCCTTATCGATTGCGTCAAGCCTTTGCTCACGCCCTTACAGCTAAACTTTTCCTTAGCCCCATAGCAGTAGTAGGTTTTACTGGCAAGTCCGATGATGCCGTCCCCTTGCCATTCCTCCTTGAAGAGTCCCGGTGTTCGCTTATCGTACGCACGAAGTTCAGACGTGTCCGTACGCGGAAACCAATGGGCCTTGTTCGCCTCAAATGCCTCTCTCAGTTCAGGTTTGACCAAACTCTCCAAACTTTCACCTGAAAGAGCCATGTAGCAGGAAAAGAAAAGACACCTTTCGTATGCTGCAACATACATCATTAAGAGTGACGGTTAAAACTGTTACACAAAAATTTTAAAACTTGAGAGAGGCAATAATGTAACTTCCGGAAGAAATTAATAAAGAAAAGCTTCCCACTTCCAATGTTTTCATTAGGACAAGGTTTTAAGTCCCTGATTAATAGCGATTCTTTAATTTTACACTCAAGTTTTAAAATTTTTGTGTAACGGTTTTAACCGTCACTTCTGATGATGTATATTGCAGCATACGAAACGTCAAGTACAAAATGAAAATGTTTGTAACCGCTGTTTGTTTTCTTTTCCTGCTGAAATTGAAATGGCCAAAGAGCAAAAACATTTAGATCCATGTAGGCACTGTCCGTGTCCATCTCACAGAGTTGGAAATCACTGCGATCGAGACACTTGTCGACGCAGTCGTAGTAGAATTCTTGGCATTCTGGTACACGAAGAACCCAATTGTCGAAGGGAGATTGCGTTTGATGGTCTTTTTACACGACTCCACTTCGTACGTGTCAACATCAATGGACACGAGTCCGCGAACTAAGATTCGTTCACCAGTTGAGAGGCTTAATTTCGGAGCAATTCTCGACGTTACGGTGCCGTTCTAGCCTCCTACGCAAACGTTCTTACGGGTTCGTCACGCAATCATTCCCTCAGCACGCCGACGAGCATAGTGTCTGGTGGGCATCTCCTGCATTATACTCCACAAATAGAGAGCATTAGGGGAGTCTCCTCGTCGTTATCGTCCTCCTCCTCTGTCTCCTCTTCCTCTTCCTCCTCTTGTTCCTCCAGCTTTTTGGATTCGAAAAGTGCCTCCATCTCGGGATCTTCCATAAGATAGCCTCAGCCGCTGCACAGATACTCTCAAGGTGCTCTACAATCTCAGCTACCAACTCGTTGGGATTGCCGTTACTGATAAAACATACGGGCTCCGTAAACTCGGGGACGTTGGAACAAATACTGACACTGGCGGTTACATGTGTTTGTGTCCACTGTAATTCATCCGTATTTTTCAAGTCTTGTTGAGATACGAGCATGGCCTCGATGTCATACGTCTCCCAATAAGGATAGCATTTCAGACGTTCGGGCACCTCAATCCCTTGTTCTTCCAACTGTTCAAAGAGAGATGGAGCAGGTCGGTAGACACCTCCAGGGAACTTGTGGACGACGGTCCCCTCACAGGTCTTTTCGTATCGATTTAACTGGAAGCCCGTCTGATTTAACTGGAAGCCACTGTCACGACCACTCCAAGACATCCAGGTTGTTCAGTGCCTCGCGTACTTGCTGCAGGTCCGCTTCTCGTGCGATGACAAAGGGTTCAGGAAAGGCCAGATGATTGTTCGCAGAGGCATGATAATACCTCAAGTCCCCAGTCTCTTGGTTCCGCAAAAGAAAACCAAAGGACAAGTTCAACTTAAAAACAGTTCGCTGATCTCGAAAGATGTCATTCAAATGGGTCGCTATCGTCGCTGGTTGCAGATCGCGCAAACGAATGGTGTACCGATCGTGAAGACGGTTGTTGCGACGAAACTGTGTGCGTATTTGTCCCCATTTTTGTTGGTAGATGGGAAGGGGACTGTGTTCTGCCTCTGGGAGGAATGTGTACTATATGGGATACGCCATAGTTCGCCAGTTAGGCGGATCGTCCACAGGGGCTGCTGCTGCTGCACCACCAGCGCTCTGTCTCGGAGCCGCACGATGTTTTGCGGTTTGGTGACGCGTGAGATTGTTCAAATGAGCAAAGGTTCGCCCACACTGATCACACTCGAACGGTTTGGGATGATCACTCCGTCGGTGGGCCGTCAACGCACGGGTGCCAAGAAACTGTTCAACGCAGGTAGTACACCGCTTAGGCTGGTGGATCTGCACCCAGTGTCGTTCTAGACTGATGGCTTGCTCGAACGTACGGCCACATTCCGGACCCTCGTGACTCTCCCGAAGCTGCTTGGCGGGTGGTGTATCGTCGTCGGACTGGTCTTGTGTCGGCGCTTTCGACTAATCTGGACGTGTCGATGGAAGTTGTCTTGACGATTGAGCGTTCGTCCACACTGAGGACAACTCCACGAAAGTTCGGCATGAACCGTGGTCTGGTGTTGGACGAGGTTGCGTTGGTTGGTGAACCCTTGCTGGCAGACGTCACACAAAAGGAAGCTAAGTTCGCTTGGTCGTGGCTGCTGCTGGTCCATCGTAACTCAAACGAAGACTCAGGCTTTGCGGGGGGTAGAAAACACTGACCTTGGGTGACCTTTCCAGCACGTGTATGTTACAGTTAAATTTAAATTCAGATTAATTTTAATTTCAACCTGGGTCATTTTTTTAAACTAGGTTGAAATTGATAGTAGGAAACATCAACAAAAACCCATCAATTCTTAGTAAGTACGTGTAATATATTGGTTAGTAAATTGGTCCTAGAGGTGAGGGGATGAACTTAGTGTAGCTTAGATTTTCATGAGTATTTTATAAAACCCCAATGGTTGTTAAGTCTACAATTGTAGGCACTGATTTTAAATGATTAGCATTAAGGTTGGGGTTAGGCATACAGTGCATGATAACCGATTCTACTTTTCTTTCTCAGAGCCTTTTAGGACATTGTTCATTAATGAATCTCCTTAGGAGGGCAGGGAGCAACAGTATTGAATTATCTTCTAAGGAATAAAAGAACTGAAACATACATGATGTATTGTTGATTTTTAATTTGCTTAGTTATTTGCTCTATCTTTTGCTTACCTTGAATTCGTAATAATCAAAGGCAAGTAAAAACAAAACTTTGAAAAGTCAGGAAAAAGGGTTTCATAATCTATTGATCAGAAGCCATTTTGTAGGCTCTTGTAAGTGTTATTTCTTTTGAGTTATCAAATAAAATATTTGTTTATTTATTTTTTTAATTTTGGTGAGTCTGCTTGTACTGATAAATCCAAATTTTTGTGATTATTTTGGCGCGGTCCCCTTCAATTTCTCCAATTTGAGCAAGTAGCACATTTGGATGAAGGGGCGTTTCCTTTTCCATTTTATTAATTTTCAGCGCCACATGATCCTGAAGTTAGAACTTCTTCTTTTTCTTCTTCCCTTTCTGGTGTATGATAACTGCAAAAGGCAGACTGCTGGCTGCCTGCAAATAAGCAAATTAGCCTTAAGGCTAAACACCCATTTCAAACAGTGCTGATAAGCGGTATTTAAGTTTCAGGACCCATTTTTGAGCGGTTAGCTTTCAATAACTGTGATTCAGAGTTAGTCTGCAGTCCGCAGTTTGATTAAACTGCAAAGGTTATCTTTTGTTGTTCTATTTGCCCGTGCCACCGTCTTTTTCACTGTGGAAACGCTGTGTTTGCGGCGAAAGTCGGTTTGTTATCATGACCAGAAATGATGCCTTGTTCCTGGTGTATTTTGCATAGCGACGTAAATAAACTTCGTGCAATATTTGACTATTAGTTTTTTCAAGTCTATGGGTATACCCAATATTTGGCCGGACTTCTATGGTCATAAGACCGGATGAGGGGATAGGGGGATATACCCAAAATTCATAATTTCTTCGTATGGATGGGCGTATCCCCCATGTCACGACCCTAGCAGTCTGATGCCTCCTAAAGACAAGAAAGAGTGGGTTGGAGTTAAATACGTTGTAGAAAAACATTTTGGTAAATAAAGAGCAGAGACATGGAAGTCAAGAACTTTGTTTTTTAATGTTTGTAACAACAACAACATCGTGAGTCAGCCATTAAAGTATTTTACAATTTGAGTTTTTGTTTGGCTTGCATGATTCTCTTGACAATGCTTCGGTCCAGGTTTTCTTCCCGGGGAAATTGCTGATGGCCTTCACCATTTTCGCATCGGCATTCCATTTGTCTTGTTAATTCTTGGGCTGGGAATAATCGATGTCATGTTGTTTGGCGATATTGTCCAGCCGATTGATGCCCGGATCGCCACGCTTGAGTCTCTTTTTCAAATGCGTGCCGGGTCCCATGTACTGGTATCCCGACACAAATGTACCCATACAGTCTGAATAGATATGGTGAAGGAAGTCATAAGAAGGTCGCAACATAATGCACAGTAGCGCAAACAACCTTGTTTGTAAACATAAAAAATCGTTCAGTTGTCATCATCATTTTGGTCTTCTTTATCTTGCGTTAGGATGGGACGCGGTCAGAACATCCTGTTCAATAAAAATTTCCGTCTCTCCACAGCTGCGTCTGTAGTCTCTTCAACCTCAATTGAATCCTCCTCCATGAAACGATGTCGGGTTTTCATAACGTGTTTATGCACGGGGTCGGGATTTAGATGTTCAAATCAGTGGGGATAGTACAAGTACAGCCCTCGCAACTTTCTTCTGTAAACGGATAACATGGCATTTGGCCTCAGCTATTGTTTCAGAGACCCCCCTCCTTCAAGAACTTGTTGACTTTTTTGTCATAGGTTGAACTCAGTGACTCTTCCACCTCTTGGCGCAGAGTTTCCCAGGGATCTTGGTCATCCATTTCCCTGTCACTAACGTCTTCATCCTCAGACTCGATGACCATGTCCGAGTCCGGGTCTTTTTCTTTCTCTTCATCTTGGTTTTGCTCCTCATCTTCTTCACTTCTCTCTTCCGAGGCAGCATAGGCTGGTACTTCCTCAAATATGTCCCCCATGGTTGTGTCTCCCACAGGCTCCTGGTCTATGCGTTTCCAACAACCTCGCCTCTCGTGACCGTCTCTGTTATAAGCTCGACTAAATGGTTTGTGGCAGTAGCGGCAGAGTTGTGGCATACACTCACCCAAAGGGATTGCTCCAAATGAGCATCGCGAGTTTGACGTCTGCTTTTATAGTTTTTATACTCATTGTGAGTCACGGAGCGAGTCACTCAGAATGAGTTACTCATCAGCCCTTGGAGTGACTCCCCCCAAAATACTCGTTGTGAGTCACGGGGCGAGTGACTCAGAATGAGTAACCATGAATTACTCATCAGCCCTTGGAGTTACTCCCCCAAGTAGGGAGCACACTGAGGGTAAGGGTGAGAGATCCTAGGTGTAGGCTAAGTTTACTTTTGCACGAACCAATAAAAGGGTGAAACTGCGGCGAAGATCATCATAAACGAGAAGCCACGGAGGAGGACAACGTTGTCTGATTGAGCTCGGGTTGCCTTTGTTGACTTAGTGAAGTCCGTGCCATCTACCAAAGAGTGTATCAACAAGACATGGAGGCGACACTCGCAATACTGATTCAAGAGATCGAAAGGTTGAAGCGACAACTGAAAATCCAGAAAGAGAACAAGCTCGAGCAAATCAAACGATGGCGAACCAAAAACCCGGACAAGGTTAAGGAGCAAAAGAAGAGATGGAGGGACAAGACCCGACAAAAAGTGAGACACCACAAGAGAGCACGAAAAACGACCACGACACAACCTCCGCTCGTGACAACGTCAACCCATACCGTGGAGACACCCTGTGTGGTGACTGTTGCAAACACAGAACCAACGCGACAGCCTAGCCAAATGACTGAACCAGAAGGGTTTAAAGACACCATCCCAAAGAAAATGCTCGATGGAGTGGCAAACCCACCGAAGCCAGTGGGTGAAATGACAGCAGGAACGATCCTCGCCTGCTGACAGAAGGACATGATTAAAGCCAAGAGGAGACAATACTACCACGGAAACAAAGCCCGATGTCGGGCGTATGCCAAACAGTACTATCACAAAAACAAGGACAAAACCTATGTCATCGACAAAAGAGAAACAAGCTCAGAGAGATCCCACTTTTCTCAACGGACGAGACAAAGCCCACACGCCTCGAACCGAATGAAACCCTTGCTAAGTAAACCCAGACTCCCTCTGAACATAGGGTGTTACGAATGGTCTCGAATCAAATAACAAAAGCAGCTATGTAGATTTAGCTCGTGTCTTTCTTTTTCCAAAATACAAATGTGGTCAATTTTTGAGCAAACGCGGTGTGGGGCAGCACAAACTTTAGGAACCGAACGGTAAAAAGTAGGCTTTGTTCAGTCACGGAAGACCAAACAAGTGCTCCAGGAAACGCATGTTACTCAAATTGAGGGAGTCACTCAGAGCAACTCATGAGCAAATGAGCAACCCATGAGCAATTGAGCAACCCATGAGTAACTCCGAGCAACCCTGAGTAACTCAAATTGAGGGAGTAACTCCGAGAAACCCTGAGTAACTCAAATTGAGGGAGTAACTCCGAGCAACCCTGAGTAACTCAAATTGAGGGAGTAACTCCGAGGAACTCATAAGTAAAATGAGCAACTCAAGAGCAAATGAGCAACCCAAGAGTAAACGAGCAACTCATGCGCAAATGAGCAACTGAGGAGTAATTCCGAGCAACCCTGAGTAACTCAAATTGATGGAGTAGCTCCGAGCAACCCTGAGTAACTCAAATTGAGGGAGTAACTCCGAGCAACTCATGAGTAAAATGTCCTTTCGGGAACTCCTCAAGTTTTAATCTGTAAAGTTGCGCGGTGCGCGTACGCGGCGCCGACTTTTGTGTGTGGACTGAGTAGGGACGAAACGGAACTGAGGTGACTTTAAGGAGACTCTACTTGGATGTGACCGGTGGGATGATTGTGTTCTGGATCCTCTCATTGGCCGGCCACATCCAAATCAGCGTGGATCATAATAAACTAGGGTGCATGTGAGGGGCACCATCGTCTTGTATAGCTCTTGTAAATAGTCATTAAAATCTGTTTTGGTTGGATTTTCTTGTGTTTTGTGTTTTTATCCGAGGGGTCTGGGACCTTTTCCTCCTTATTGGGGAGAGGTGCCCCAGTGAGGTCTGGGACCTAAAAAACGCCTAAGGAAACGCCTTCATGCCCACAACGGGTTCCTCTGTTTAAACGTCCACAAAAACGGGTCGCACGGAACGCCCACCACCACGCCCCTGAAAAATTCCCACGGTCTGTCAATCAAATCTCCTCTCGACCAATCAGGAGTCAGCTGGATAATTATTCAAAGTATTAGAGCTTTGATAACCCTAATAACCTACCCCTGTACTTCGAACCAATCAGAAGCTTCCGTTTTAACGCGTCCTTAGCAACGCCCCTAGAAACGCTCCTCAGCTTTTCAAATTCGTTTGCTCAAAAAAAGGAGGGCGAATCATGCATGATATACTACTCACGACCACCCCTTTTAACAAGTAGCTGCTAGAGAACGACAGACGGAAACTGAGAGGCAATTATGTATGTGACATGGTTCCACAAATGATCATGTCTTATTCCAAGCAATGGTAGAACATACTGAAAAGAAAAGAGCCAAGAAAACACTCAAGGAGGCAAACCACAGCTTTGAGAGGGAAAGAGCGTTTGTAAATAATGACAAGTGCCAAGGCAGCCGGCTCGCGTGCCTTCAGGCGAGGGAGCCAATTTCTTTAATCAATTAGAAAAAGATGCCCAGTCACGGTTCAAAGATCTCTCAGTATCTTACTTTTGTGGAAAGTCTACAACAGAGAAAAGGAAGTCGGAGGTCGATTTTGTCGAAAGTCCACAGGAGAGTCTTAAAGACACCTCTAACGCCCGAACTAGAGACCACGACACTTGCCCAATTTAGAGCCCACAGAAATATATTTAAAGGCATAAACACGAAAAGCTCCGAAAAGGGTTTAACGGCCTGTAATGAGAAAGAGAGAGCAAGAGATCAGAAAGGCCAGCAAGCAGAAAACCCTGAATATCAAGAGAAGAGCAAAGTGAAGCAGCCAAAATCTCGATTGAGATTATGTACAGCAAAGGGGAAAGAGTGGAACAGCCGAGCCGGTTCCCACGAAAAGGGTAAAAGACTCGGAAATGTATACCCGTGAACCATCAAAGCACCCCTAATGCGGGTATACAATAAGGGTACCGAAGATAAGTAGTTTATGTAACTTGATTCGTGTCTGCCATCAAAAGATTTTAACTAGGACAGGAACAACGGAGACGGCGGAAACGGCGGAAACACACTTACAGTTCAAATGGAATAAATATATCAATAAATTTTAGCATTTTTAAGTATTATTATTGATATTATGTTGAAATATTCTGTAGCAGTTCTTGTACGAGTACTAGTAGTTGTAGTAATAGTAGTAGCAATAGAAAGAATAGTAGTAGTAATTGTAGTAGTAGTGCGGTCAGTAGTTGTTGTAATAGTATTGTGATTGGTTATTCCATTTGTACTGTAAGGGTGTCTCCGCCATCTTCGTTGTAACAGTCATATTTGAGCCGCATGAATTTCTTAAAGCGTTGGGGAGGGGGGGTGGGGTGCGGGCGGCAGTAAACGAAAACACGGAGACGATACTTGCGGATACTTTTTATGGCATAATGTTTAGGTTATTTCATTATTTCATCGTTTCTATTACCTCCCTATATTACTGTAAGTGTGTCTCCGCCATCTGCGTTGCCCCCGTCTTATTTGAGATCTGTTATTTATTGACAGGGATGATTTGGAGCCGTATGAATTTCTCAAAGCATGGCGTGTACAACGGAAACACGGAGATGACACTTGCAGACCTTTGCTGGAATAATGTTTAGAATATTTTTCTATGACCTCCCTGTACTACTATAAGTGTGTCTTGGCCATCTCCGTTGTCCCCGTCCTATTTGAGATATGTTATATTATTGACAGGGATAATTTGGAGCCGCATGAATTTTCATGGCGTGTTCAACGGAAACACGGAGATGACACTTGCAGATCTTTTTTGGAATAATGATTAGGGTCTTTGTATAGTAACTCCCGCGTTACTGAACTTGCGGCTGCATCATTTCCTTTGCTTACGAGTTCTTTCACATTGTTTTTTTCTCATGATATTCATACAAAACAATGCTATTTCTTTTTTCAGAAATCATTTAATCGTCTCCACCTTCGTAACATTCATTTGGCATGGCTTTTTTGTTGTTTGGAAATTCTTTTTGGTACATTGGGATTTCTGTCAGCCCAATGGCTTCTCTCTTGCATGAGATTGAATCTCACATTCCAATGCGCAACATCTAAATCAAAACGACTAAACTAATGAGAGGGTTAAAGAGAGACAATCCAAGTAAAATAAGCGCTTTTTTGTACAAACAAGCAAAAACATCAGCATAGAGTTCCCTCGAAGATATGTAAACCTAGGAGACCCGACAAAAGTGTCTTAAATTCACAAAAGAAATTAAAGTTAGAATGACAATTTAAGTTTCGGGTGTTCATATATTGGAGCTTTGCAAAACTCAAAAGAGAAAACGCGCTGTCTCATTTTTGTCTTTGTGTGACTATATGAATAGAAAATTCATGAAATATTTCAAGAAACCGAAAAAAGGGCGTGAAATTTCAAATCAGCTTAATTTTTGGCTTCTGCTATTAAATGTTGCTCTTGCCAGTCGAAAGATGTCAATTCACGATGGCAAGTGCTCCTGCTCGGCAGCTCAACAGGTTTTTTTTTATTCATAAGATATCTTTACCAACGTTTCCTGAGTAGTCCGTCTAGCAAACAGATAGAACTCATCCAAGTGAAGCACGAAAACATTTCAGCAGTAGGATAGACAGAGAAAGAAAACAGTGCATTCCTAAAAAAAGATACAATGCTGCAACAGTATCCGGATGTATTTAGTGTCACTGGTAAGATTGATACCGAACACCGGTGGCTCACTTGGTTGAGCACCGGGCTGTCACGCAGGAGGTCGTGAGTTCAACTCCGGTCAGACTAACACTCAGGGTCTTGAAAAAATTGAGGAGAAAGTGCTTCCTTTGTAATTACATATTCAAATGGTTAGAAGAAGAAGCAACGCACCATGACGCAAAAGTGCATGCCTTAATGAAGAGATGCCGTGAGCGCAAGATAAAGCTAAACAAAGAAAAGGGAGCAGAGCTTATCTACAGGAAGAAGTAACACCGTTTGAGTTAGGATAGGAAAGTGGCCAGTGCCTTCAAATAGGTGCTGCGCGTTTAAAAGACGTCCGTGTTTACACGAAAAATCACCCCGACCTGCAGGCCCTCAGTCTAATTATAGCAGTTGGCTGGCCATAAGACAAACTCGAACTCCCCGAAGCAGCAGTTCGTTACTTTTAGTTCCGCGATGAACTGAGTGAACAAGACGGCATAATATTCCGTGGAAATCAAGCCGTGATCCCTTCAACCCTAAAACACGAAATGCTTGAGCGAATTCATTCAGCCCACATTGAGATCGAAGGCTGCCTTAGACGCGCCAGAGAATGTTTGTATTGGTGCCGTCAAGGACTATATCGATAAATGCAGCATCTGACGCTCCTTTGACATCAAGCAACCCAAGGAAACGCTGCATTCACATGACGTGCCAAACAGACCATGGGCGAAAATTGGAACAGACCTATTTAGCTGCAATGACCTCAATTACCTCATCACAGTGCATTATTACTCGGGGTTCTGGGAAGTTGATGCACAACCAGACACTACATCGTGTACTGTCATAAACGAGCTTAAAGCCCACTTCGCGCGCTGTGGTATCCCAGACGTGTGCATCTCGGATTTAACACAGAGCTGACTTTCCCAGCCGGTTGGATACATGTTGATTTTTTGTAATGGCAATATGCACAAGGGAAAAAAAGGCTGCCAGATGCACCTTCCTAATCGAAATTCAGTCTACTAAATAACCTTTCAGGGATAATGCGAGTAATTGGCGTAAACAAGCTGGTTTTTCCACTGTTCGGTTCACCGATCAAGCGTAGTACCCTCTCTTTGTGTGCCATAATTCAATATTCTGATGAAGTGTTCGCAGAAGAATCCAGCATCGGTCTGCGACAGGCTGTTCTCCAGAATATCTTTAAACTAGTACGTTACATCTGGTGCCTCGTCATCGCTATGTTCAACAAATGCTCTTGGCGATTCCTTTCCCATTTCCTCCGCTTTGATGGCATTTTCCACGAGCTTTCGTTTGCTTATGGAGAAGCACTAGCCACCAGAGACCTCTATGAGATCGTAATTGATAATCATTTGCTCCCCCAAATTCACCCTCTCGGTCACCTATGTCTCACAATGGTTTCCTCACAGTGCTCGCCGGTACCGAGTAATGACAAGGACTTCTTGACTGTGCAGCACTTTTCGAACGTGTATTTCGCCAATTTGACTTTCCTGTAAACTTCTGTATAGCGAGTAATCGAGGTTGCCCATACCTCTTTCAATGTCATTTGCTGCCACCACGACCGGTGATGCTAACGCCCTGCAAAGTTTTTGACAACTGGTAGGCAGACTTGAATTTTCAATGCGAAAAACGTCAAAGCGGAGAACGACCTGCAAGAGAGCTGGAATTCCATTGTCGCGCAGTGGTAGCCAAAATGCGCTGGAGACGACTTGTAGTCGCACAACGTTCTCACTGCCACGCAAGGAATTCACCAGGGGCTCTTCCATTAATTGTTCTTTCAGAGATTCTAGCTCGTGAGAGAATGACAGGTCAACCTTTTTTGGCATAAAATCATTGCTGTGATCTTGAAGTGTAGTGCACAAAGGCGAGGCTGATTTCTCCTGTTTTCTTCTCTTACACTCTGGCAAGGATTTTGCAAGGTTATCCATTTCAATTTCTAGCACAATAGAATGAACTAGTACGGTGGAAACGAGTGTGCCTTTTTGTGACTGAACCTTTTGGCTCCGATGCTGTTGCTGCGGAAATGGTTGTGTGCTCTGTGACATATTGTTTCTTGAGGTTCAGTGAGCTATTCACGTTATTCTTGGTAGGTGAAGCCACGCCTTTGATAGACATCGCAGGAAAGCTTCTGTCGAAAGGATCCTGAGACTTTCGCAGGTGACGGCGGTTGCGGACGTACACCCGTCCATTCTCAGTGCCAATCTCGGTTTCCCGTATGCTAACCTTAGATTGTACAACGGCCTTAACTGGTTCCTTTACACCATTGCCGATTGGAACAATCCGGACAACGTCACCAGGCTTTAGATCTACCAGGTCTTTAGCTCCTTTGTTGTAGTAATGAACCTGTTTTTGCATGCACGCAAAGAGCTTCGACCTTCGCGCAAAGCTTTGGTTTAAGAAAGTTCGCGGTAGTTGGAAGTAAGGCTTTTGTCCTTTTGCTCATTAGACGTTGTACAGGACTTGAGCCAAGCCCTTGGGGTAGGTATGTTTCTGTGAGACAAGAGTGTATGGATCAGTGCCAGCTTTCTTTGCCTTCTTCATCAAGGTCTTGGCCGCTTTGACTGCTTGATTTGCCTTCTCATTGCCTTGGGGATACCCTGTTGAAGATGTCTCGTGCTCAAATTGCCATTTATGACTAAATGCTTTGAATTCTTCTGAAGAAAACCGAGGTCCATTGTCTTGCTAAATCAGTTTGCCTCTGAACAATCTGCATGAATCGTCTGGACGCATTTTTTTGGACACGAACCAAATGGTCTCACTTACACTTCCCAACGGTTTTTTGGTGGTGTTTTGCAAAAGCTGGGTTCAAACAAGGACGTGAATCAGCTGATGTGTTGTTATGTTCATTTTATTATCAAGTACATCGCGCTGATCACGACGCAAAAAGCGTTCAACAAGAGTTAAGTCGATGAGGACACGCAAGTCATCTTTAAGGACGAGGCGTACGCAAGACTGTTTGATCCAGATGACTGGAAGGTAAGCTTTGCTTGGAAACGTTGTCAGGCAATCTGATAAACACGACCGCCGGGTGGAAATAGTCCGTTTTCAGTCTCCTTTTACTTTAGTCTACATGATACTCTGTTCATCTTTCAAAATCTTTGTTAGGGAGGACTGATAGCACACGACCGAAAGTTCAAGTCACCAAAGCCCATGAACATCCAATGCCCCATTTTTATCACGTGCCAGAAGGAGATGTTTCTCTCCTTCTACTTCTTCAAAACCCTCCAATGTCAACCGGCTGCAGGGCATCCAACAATTTTTGAGAGATCATGCCATGGGTTGCATTGTATGGGCATCAAACTTGGCAGTGATACTACCGCTCGAGTTGCCTAAGACCTGAGCTCCGGAAACAACCACTGACAATGCCGGCCCACTTAACGAAGAAGAGAAGAACCGTATTCGAAACCTGATAATGGACGATAGCGAGAGTGAAGAGTGCATTGTGAAGGAGCCATGCGAAGAAACGATCATTTCAAGTCAAGAAGACCAAGAGAGCGAGGGATCGAGTATTGAGGCGGGTAGTTCCAGTAACGTAAATGAGTGGGAGAGGAACCTGGCGGAAATATTTAAGCTAGGAAAACAGCAACCGCGACATAGCTTGAAGGGCAGGCAGCTGGAATTAATCGGTGCAACAGTTAGGCAATTCAGAGAAGACTGTCGTAACCGAGCAGAGCTTGCACAAGCGCAATTCTGAGAAAAAAAACTAAGGGTCGGGAATGATGCGGGAGGAAGACGCGCATTTGCTTGATTCTGTGAACGGCCCTTACCACCCTAACATAGAGCGCTCTAGAGAAGAGTTTTTCGTCAGGCAGAAAAAGAGAAAGAGCTCTAGGGCCTGTAAAAGCAAGAGGAGGCAACAATGGACGAAGATATGAAGCGTGCACTTCACTACGTTAAAAGCGTGACGAAAGATACACTCAAGGGTCAGTTCAAAAGGTACAAAGTTCCCGGTCTCAGGCAACACGTCCTCGAGGAACGAAGGCAGATGGCTTTCGAGTTGAAATGGATCTCCTCGAAACAGGCGCAACGATTCAGTTCCATATGGAGCCCTCTGCCCTACGCTTTCGATGGCAAAAATGACGAGTCAGATACTGAAGAGATTTTTATGACTCCCCGTTCCGTGACACAAACGGCCTCCAAAAGGCCAGTACGGATAAGATCTAGACGTTCTCAAGCAAGTATGAAAGCAGCACCCCGGTGCCCAAAAAGATGCTCATGACAAACTTCTTTTCTCGGCCTAGTCAGTGCCCAAAACACAGTGCCTAGATTTGATGAAAGAGTGTGTACATGAAAACGAACCGTTTGAGCTAAGATACATTAAAGTCACTTTGAAACGAGTTGAACGGTGTTTACTCTTCAATCCTGAGTGTGTGGGTTTTTGGGCAGCGAGGAATTTCTTGTCTTGTTTGTTTGTTTTTTGTTTTTTGTTTTTTTTGTTTTTTTTGGGGGGGGGGGAGAGCATCTTACCGCCCGCTACAAGGCCCCGAGCCAATGCAGTCGCTGAGACTTTTTTATTGGAGACAAATTTAACGAAAATCTGGGTGTCTAAAAAATCGTCTTCGTCTGTGGTCTTCGGATTAATAAGCGGTTGAAGAGCGGGGCACCGTTTTGGGCCGTGCGCTTTCTGATTGTGTACGCTCGATAGTCGCTCCAAATCTTGCGTTCTCTTCCGAGCTCCTGGCACCTAACAGTCTTTGAAGACACTTATGAGCCTGTACAGCAATTTCGCGCGATCCCCGCTTTTTATAGTGCATTTTGGAAACGACGGAGCTATGTTTTTGGTATTCAGACAAAACGTGGTGCTCTTTGTCGTTAAGCGCATGAAGACTTTGTGTTTCCACGATTTGGCCATAACGTGTGGGGTGAATGTATTTGCCTACTGGCAGCGATTGCAGAATACCCGGCCCACCAAAAGTCCTACTTAAGAAAGCTGCCACCGCGGTCCGCAATCCCAAAGTCGATGAATGAAAATTGTTAAAGGGCAAGCAGCGAATTGAACTGCCACCGCGGTCCGCAGTCCCGTAGTCGTTGAATGAAAAGTGTTAAAGGGTAAGACGATCTCGTGAAAAGTGTAGTTAACCGAACCGCAAAATGAAAGCTGACATTTTACGAGAATGCTTAGACCTAATCACTGAAGCGAGCGCTTAGGCTTAATCGGTAAACGAGTTCTTTCTTCTTCAGACGATCGCGCTTACGCTTAATCAGTAAACGAGTGCTTTCTTCTTCACACGATCTCGTGAAAAGTGTAGTCAACTGAACCGCAAAATGAAAGCTAACATTTTACGCGAATGCTTAGACCTAATCACTGAAGCGAGCGCTT
>NC_090872.1:41745323-41755323 GCF_036669935.1 Montipora foliosa
AATCGAAAGAAATGTAAGCAATCAAAATGGGAATAGCGCTGTCACAGGACACAGAACATCTCCGTCGTCCTCAGAGATTAGAATGCGAAACACTAACTTAATCAATTCGTCAGATCAATTTGATCATTCACAGCCCAACCGTCAGAAGAAAGTCATTATAGCGGGTGATTCTACTCTCAAATACCTACAAAGCCATAAAATGTCGAAGAATTCACAAGTTAAGATAGCCACTTTTCCGGGATGCACAACGCAAGACATGAAGGATCATATCAAGCCACTACTACGCAGAAACCCGGACGAGTTAATTATCCATGTGGGAACCAATAGTTTACGATCCTCCTATACTCCTCGTGAATGTGCAGTAGAACTGATTGACCTAGCCGAAGCAATCAGCTCTGAATCTTCAGCTATGATATCTATATCCGGTCTCATCAATAGATCTGATGACGAAGCCCTTGCACGTAAAGTACCTGACGTGAACAAAGTTCTTAAGGAATGCTGCCAGCAAAAGAACTGGGGTTTTGTTGACCACTCTAACATTTCAAGAACTAGCCACTTAAATCGAAGTGGTCTTCATTTAAACAAGAAAGGCACCATGCGCCTAGCTCAAAATTTCATTAACCATTTACGTGTAGATTAGGATATTGCCGTCTGGGAATCCGACTCGGCTGATGTCCATAAGGATACCAACTGTGGTAAGTCCATCTGTCCCACAATCTTTGGTCGAGGTTTAGCCATAGCGTCCCTTAACATTAATAGCCTGTTGTCTCATATTGACGAACTTAGAGTTTTTATGTCCTCTTCTAAAGTTGATATTTTACATATCAACGAATCAAAATTAGACTCTACAGTACGTGATAACGAAGTATACATACCTGGCTTAGAAATAGTCAGAAAAGATCGTACCAAGAATGTTTGCCGATGACACCAACCTTACGTTATCTGCTAAAACGTTAACAGAACTTAAGCTAGCTCTAACCCCTGAATTAAATAACCTTAGCAGTTGGCTGAAAGCTAACAAGCTCAGTCTAAATGTTGCTAAAACTGAGCTAATGATTATTGGATCAAGACAAAGGCTATCTGTCCAATGTGACGATGTAGTAATCAGAATTGATGACCAAATTATCAAGAGAGTCGTTCATACCAAATCCTTGGGTCTTACCATAGATGGTCACCTCTCTTGGGGTAAACACGTTGAAGAGATTTGCAAGAAAGTCTCTTCAGCTATAGGCGCCCTAAAACGTGTGCGGCCGTTTATATCCAAAGAAACTGCAATTCTAATTTATAACACCTTAATTATGCCTCATTTTGATTACTGCAGCCCCGTCTGGGACTGTTTGAGTGGTTACTTGAGTGATAAGCTCCAAAAATTACAGAATCGCGCAGCCAGAGTTATTACTAAATCACCCTTTGATGCGAGCTCAAACCACCTTCTTTCCACCCTCAGCTGAGAGAGGCTATCTCTTCGCCGAAAGAAACAAAAAGCCTTAATGATGTATAAAACCATGAATGACCTTGCTCCGGATTATCTACAAAGTCTTTTCTCTCAGCGTCACTCTGCTTACAACTTAAGAAACTCTGAGGGAAGGCTGACCCTGTCCAAACCAAGCACCAATTATTTGAAACGAAGCTTCTCTTACAGCGGGGCCATGCTATGGAATAACTTGCCCAAAAACTTAAAAAAAGGCTGCATCCGTTGAGCATTTTAAGCGAAATATCAAGAAGGTAGCTGATATATCGGATTCCCACACGGCAATAATGTAAAGCAGTTGTAATTAGTTTTAGTTTTTAACTTAAGCTTAACTGATGATTTTCCGTGTTTACATACATATATACATACATACATACATACATACATACATACATACATACATACATACATACATACATACATACATACATACATACATACATACATACATACATAGTGAGGGATTGCTTGGAGTAGTTCCACCTCATCCACCAAAGGGTCCATCTTACTTGTGCGCACCTGACGTTTTATGTACACTGGCCCAGGTGTAGCTAGCCAGGTGGGGATGGTGGCGCCAGCGGACGATCGGCGTGAGAAACCAAAGAATCGCTCATGAGGAGTTTCATTGGTGACAGTACACAAAAGGGAGCGGACGGAGTGTAGCACATCAGAGAGGACATCTTGCCAATTCTTAAGTGGAACGTTCTTGGATTTCAAACTCATAGTAACTGCTTTCCATATCACGCCATTGCATCTCTCCGCTTGACCGTTTCCTTCCGGGTTGTAACTGGTAGTTCGACTCGAAGCCACCCCTTTCGAAGACAGGAATTCGTGTAACTCTCTACTCATAAATGAAGCTCCGCGGTCTGAGTGGACATAAGCTGGCATTTCAACAAGTGAAAAGAGCGATGTAAGGCACTTAACAAATGTGTTGGTAAACACATCAGGACACGGGAAAACAAATGGGAACCTGGAGTACTCATCAACAACCATGAGGAGGTACCTGTTTCCGTTATTCGTTGGAAGGGGGCCTTTGATGTCGATATTGATCCTCTCGAATGACTGAGTGGCTTTGATAAGGGGAACCTTCTCTGGACGATGGAACTGAGGTCTGCATTCGCAACATACAGGGCACCGACTTGTCATTTTCTTGATCTCATCGACGGAATAAGGTAGGTTCTTGGTTCTCACAAAGTGGTTTAGTCTGGTCACGCCTGGATGGCAAAGAGCCTCGTGAAGCTTGAAGAGGAAATCTTCAGTGGCCATGGCGCACATAGCCCTGGAAAGTGTGTCAGCTGGGAAGTTATCTCTACCAGGGCGATAGACTATATCAAAGCTGAAACAGGAGAGTTCCAATCGCCAACGCAAGAATTTTTCGTTCTTTATCTTCGCTCTATGATGTTTGTCGAACATGTAGGCCACCGATCTCTGATCAGTTTTCAGGATGAAGTGTCTTCCAGAAAAAAAGTGTCTCCAATGCCTCACCGCTTCTATAATGGCCTGGGCTTCCTTCTCTATGGATGCATGCTTCAGTTCACTGCCTTGAAGAGTTCGTGAAAAGAAGGCAACAGGTTTTCCACCCTGGTTGAGGGTGGCTGCTAGAGCCACCTCAGACGCATCGGTTTCCACCTCGAATGGAATGGTCTCATCGATAGCGGTGACAACAGAGTTTTCTATCGTCTTCTTGAGACTCTCAAATGCTTCAACAGCTGGCCGAGGCAAGGGAAAAGTCTTGCAAGAGGCAATTGGCTTGATTCGATCCGAGAACCTTGGAATCCATTGTGAATAATAAGAGAATAATCCGAGACACCTGCTCATGGACTTAGAATTGTGTGGAATTGAGAGTTCGCGAAGGGGTCGTAGACGTTCAGGATCTGGACGTATGGTGCCCTCCTCGATGATGTATCCAGAGACAGGGAGACGCCGGGTTGAGAAAATACACTTGTCAGTGTTATAACAGAGGTTTCTGCATTTGGCAGCTTCCAGAAACCGTTTCAGGTTAGCGTCATGATCCTCTTGGTCCTTGCCACAAATGGTAACGTTGTCAAGGTAGGGGAAGCTCGCCTCGAGACCATTTTGATCTACAAACTTCATCATCTCTCTCTGAAAACAGGCTACTCCATTAGTGACCCCAAAGGGCAGGCGCGTGAACTGGTAGAGGTTACCTCGAGCTTCAAAGGCTGTGTAAGGCTTGTCTGCTTCCTTAAGTGGCACTTGATGATATGCACTTCGAAGATCAATGGTGTTGAATACTCTGTACTGGGCGATCTTATTGACCATGTCGCTTATTCTGGGTAGTGGAAAAGCGTCTAGAAGTGTGAATCGGTTGATTGTTTGTGAATAGTCGATCGCAAGCCTCTTCCCGTGATTTTCGTCCTTAGTTACAACGACCTGAGCACGCCATGGTGAAAGGCTTGGCTCTATGATGCCTTCTTTGAGTAATCTTTTCACTTCCTCATCAATAAAGGCGGTATCCTCTTGACTGTATCTTCGAGACTTCGAGGCAATTGGGTGGCAGTCTGTAGTCAGATTTGCAAACGGTTCAGGTGGATCTATATTCAGTTTACTAAAACCACAGATGGCCAAGGGTGGTTCAGAGCCCCCAAAATGGAAAGTGACACTCGAATGCTGGGATTGAAAATCTAGACCAAGGACTAGGTCAGCACAAAGTCCAGGCAAGACCGACAGGCTGTAATCTGCATATTCATGCCCTTGGTAGGAGAGATTAGCGGCACACGTTCCAGTGATACTGACTGTACTAGATACTGAGGTAGCCATGGATACTGAACTAGATGAAGGACGAACGGTAAGAGCTGCCTTCTCCACCAACCTTGGATGAATAAAACTTTCCGTGCTACCGCTATCAAAGAGGGCCTCGACTTCCAAACCTTCTATAGTAACAGTTCCTAGAGACTTTGAAAGGGATTCAGGAGCACCCACTGCAGCAAGTGTGGGAGACCAGGCTGCAGCTGAAAATTTGCTCTTACTGATGATCTTTCCACGGCAAACTTTCGCAAAATGGCCCCTTTTCTGAAATTTTGAGCAAACTGCGTCCCGGGCAGGGCATCTTGAACGAGGATGGTTACTGTTCCCACAGAAGAAACAAGTAGAGGCATTTGATCCTACTGCGGCTAGTGTGCCAGAATCTATCTGCTCCTGGTCCTCCATAGCGGCGAGCGGGACTGCTGCATTGACAGATGAAGGAGGACTAGCGTAGGATTCGTAATTACGCATAGCCAATTCCAGAGAACGAGCTTGATCAAACATAGTTTTCAGATCTAGCGTATTGTTCTCCAATAACCTCTGGGGGATGAAAGGTAACCGTAATCCAGTAATAAAAGCGTCCCGAATGCTCTCTTCGCGGTATTTAGAGGCGGTGACACTTTGAAAATTGCAATCCTTGCTAAGTGTTTTGAGAGATTGGAGGAATTCATCCAACGTTTCGTGAGGTTGTTGGCACCTCGTCGCGCTTGTAATATTCCTACGGCTGCTTCGAACTCGGTGCACTCTTCGATGTGTTGAAAAATTGAGGGAGACACAAAGTTCGCCAATACCGAGAGAGCTTATTGTGGCCAGTTTGTGGTAGCACAGCCAAGAAGTTATCAAACGTTCGTTTCCAATGTATCCATTCTTTCGAAGCCTCGCCACTGTTAGGGTCCGTTTCCAAGCGCTCCGGCCGAAGTACTTTGTCCATTGAGATGGTGATTACATTGTTGTATAAGAAGGAAACGTTTGCCTGGAGAATATTAAACTTTAATCACCAAATCTCTTACTAACACAAACATGGCGGCAAAACTGCAAACACGAGGATTGCAGGCTCTTATAACAATGAAGTCAACTCAAACTACATATACAATGCACTGAATTATAACATAACGTGATACGTCACACAACTCTCGCAACGTTCAAAACAACTGTTTAGTTCTAGCTTTTGCCCGCAAGCATTATCATTTGCACCACAGGAACAATTCTTGGTTTTCATCCACGTGATGAGACGGCCATGTTGGTGTACAAAACACTAGAAAATGGCCCCACACGTTTTGCATAATAATAAAGTCAAATTCCCAAAAGACACTTTACTGCATTGTTCTGTATACCAACATGGCCGCCGTGACGTAAGATGAAAACCCTCAATAGTTCTCAAATTATCCATTTAGGTCCAATTTGTTCCACTCGGGATTCGGAACTCGGAACAATTGGTTCACATGTTACAGAAAGAAACACATTTTCGCGAGGCAGTTTGCTCAGCTCTTTCCTCAAGTGTTCGGCGGGCTTAAGTTTCCAAAATCCCGAATTCAGGATTTTGGACTGCCAAAATCCTGAATTCAAGATTTGGATTTCAAGATTTTGGACTTCCAAAATCTTGAATTCAGGATTTTGGCAGTCCAAAATATTGAATTCAGGATTTTGGTAGTCCAAAATCTTGAATTCAGGATTTTGGAAGTCGTTAACTCTACTGAAATAACTCTATTGATAGTTAACCTCCATTGTAACATCCGCTTTCTTTTTATGAAATTACATAAAGAAGATTTCTCCAATATTTTGGATTTCTTTTTAAGAAAACAATAATATGGTCAAGGAATGCGTCAGCAATAAAGCGAACTGAAAACATTTTTGCAGCTCTAAGAAAAAAATGGCCGACAAATGCGGTTTTGGACCGGCATTGACCGAGGCAGAAATCGATGCTTTAGTCAACAATACTACCCCGGGAACATCATGGAGTTTTTAATAAAACATTTATTCTACTCGGACTTGGTGGATAGAACTTGATTATAACCAACTCGGCGTTACGCGTCTCGTTGGTTATCTATCACTTGATATCCAGCGCGCCCTCGTAGAATAATTGCAAAAAGAAAGCAAAATGGCCGGCGTAAACTCACCAGCATTTCTGAAATGGAAATATTGAGAATAGAAGATGATGCTGTGCTACAGAATACAAAGAGGGCCACAGAATTTGGCCTGAAAGTTTTCAAAGGTAATAGAAGAGTTCATACTTTTGTCAACCAGTGTTTGACTTCGTTTTTCCAGGTAATTATTTCTGAAAATTAACAATCTTGTTTCACTTTGAGTAATTCTATTTTGTAGGACTGGTTTGCCCAGCAAAACGAATTGTTACTGAAATCGAGAAATTAAAAAAAATGTTTAACATAGTTCTACATGGCTTTAAGCAAACAAGATGGGTCATATTATAACAAAGCAACGCTCACCTCAATTGGAGCCGCCATTTTCATGTGGGCCCTTGAACAACCGCACTTTCAATTTTCATTTCAAATGAACCTCTAAGACTTTGATCGAAAGGAGAACATGTTTCATCAAGCAGCCCTTCGATTTAGATTGCTGATTTTAACAGTATTAAATGACCATTTTGCCGTTTGCGACAAGGATTTTAACGACTGTTAGATTTGACTCAACAATGCCTCTACGAACTGTCCGTGTAAATCCACCATACAAGCCCTGGATGACTCCGCAAATTAAATTTGCGATCAAAATTCGTTAACGAGATTACACAAGAAATATCACGCTCTGATATATCACGTTCTGAAATATCACGATCTGTGCTTAGAAGTTACTAACCTTATTGCGACTGCCAAAGCCAGATATTACCAAAATAGAAATTCTGGTTTGCGGAAAACTGATCCTAGCCAGTGGTACCGAGAAATCAAAGCTCTGACTGGGAATTCTGGTGGTTCAGCACTTCAGGCACCCTCAGCTAAAGACCTTTCTACACTTACTGAACGGTTACAAGAGGTGTTTACATCTGTTTGGAGTAACTTAACATAAACGGTTTCCAAGTGGACTGCGAGATATCCCTTCCCAACTTGCTAGCATTGGTCAAGTTAAGTCTGTCCTTAAACGGCTCAACCCAAAGAAAGCTACTGGGAGCGATAGCATCTCTGCTTGGCTTCTAAAGAAACATCTCGAGGAACTGGCTAAAGTGGTTCACGATATTATATCTGGCAAGCATCGAATAGAGAACCTACCCAGACATGTATAAGCACGCCTTTGTTAGCCCGCTTCCTAAGGTCTCGAACCCGACGTGCATCAATTCCGACTATAAACAGATATCTGTTCTCCCGCAGATGGCAAAGATCCTAGAAAGGATACAGCTGTTAATTAATGGTAAAAACCTGGGAATACGTCCAAACCAATATGCCTTTACCAAGGACAGGTCAACTGTCTCTGCGCTCGCAGACGTTATGCAGTCATGGTTCAATTTAACAGACAACACCTGCAAAGGGCGGAAGTGAATACACGCCATGTTCTTTGACTTTAGAAAGGCCTTTGAGCGTGTCGACCATGGCACATTGCATGTCTTGGTTTCTGTGAGTGGATTCGCTGTTTTCAAGTAAAACTTCATGGTGTGTTCTCCAAGATCGTGTCCTGTCCGATCCTGCAGGAGTCCCCCAAGAGTCTGTTATCTCTCCGTCACTGTTTAGCGTTCTTGTTAATGATCTAGACGATGCTATTCCACAGTATTGACGTGTGCAAGTGTGCTGATGACTGCACTGTTTACGAGCGGTTTTTTCTTCCGAGTCAAGTAAAGTGCAAGTGGTTTTTGATAGTATGCAGGCGTGGTCTAATAATAACAAGATGATCATAAATTCTACCAAAATCAAAGAAATGTGGATTAACTTCAAAGACACACCGTGTCCCGATACTCTTGTTTCTAGTGAAGGTGAACAAATTGAGCGTGTAACCAGCTTTAAGATTTTAGGCTTTTTCTACCAAGATAACCTCAAGTGGACAGTGCATGTAAATGAAATTAATAAGAAGGCCAGAAAAAGACTTTTTCATCTACGTGAGTGCAGAAAAGCTGGTCTTCCGTTAGAGGTTGGAGTTACTACGTACTGTTCTAGACAAAGACCTCTTTTGGAATACGCCTGGCTGATATGGGGTGGGATCCCTTGTTCTTTAGAGGAAGAAATCGAACGAGTCCAAAAGAGATGCATGAGAATTTCAGGAGCATCAGAAAATACAGTAGAGAAGCTAAGTGTAAGACGAGACACAGCTACCAAACGTGAACTTGAACGTATCCTTACAGATGAGCAGCATCCATGTCGCAAATACTTGCCAGTGGAACATAATAAGCGCTACAATTTGAGAAGAACTCGCAAGTATGCTGCCCCAAAATCACGAACAGAGAGGCACAACATGTGAATAGTGATGTTTTTATTATACAATGAGTCTTGTTTATTTTTTGGCGATTTTACTCCACTGTTAACCATTCGTATATTTCATTCCATGTTTGGTTATTAAGATAATTATCATCATCATCATCATCATCATCGAGATGCTTCTGTGAAGCATACACTGGCTTGCCTGTGGTACGTGCTACAGAAAATCAGAAGGCACTGAATTGTGTGGTATTGAAATACAGCATTCCAGTCTCTGAAGAATAACAAATAAAAGAGAAGCGAGAAACATTGGCTTCTGGGCTGACATGTTGATAATTTTCAAGTTCCCTCACAACTTCTTTTCACCACAAGCGTGCCCTATGAGCATCCGAAAACTTTGTAATACTAAACTTCACTGAAGTCAAGCCCTGTTTCGCGGGGTTAGTGTTGGGTGGGAGACCAAACCAATAAACCCCTCATAAAAAACAGAAACATCTGACCGAAAATACTATTAACGCTAACAAATGCGAACTCAGCAAGGTACAGATTCTGTTAGCTTGTTTTATGCAAAACAAATATTGATGAAAAAGCAAATAAATATTGATACACAGTTTTCAGAAAGAGCAGAAGGAAGTTTCCCGGACGGTCGATCGAGAATAAAATATTTACGACATGAAAACAACATTAATTTTGAACCGTGAATATAGAATATAAAAAGTTACGATCAGCGACAAACATTTTGGGAGATTTTTGCTACGTTCAAGTAAATTGCAAAATCGAAAGTGACATGGTCGGAATTCAGCGGGCGCCGTGATTAAGTTACCGCGGCATGTTTACTCGCCAAACAGTGAAGTATCTGTGTCAAATGATGGCAAGATACCGGGTTTTTGTAAGTTTCTTTTTCTGTCAAGTGTTATAAAGTTTGACAATGAAATGAGCGAAGTCAAAACAAAGATCACAATCGCCCAACTCTTGTTTATGCAAAGTCAAAATTTACTCTCCAAGACGCGTACGACGTTATTTATCACCAGGTAATTCCATCATTTTGGAAATAGCAGCTACTTTATTATTCATCTGCGTCACAAGTTTTCACTGATTTTGGGGCTCATTTTGTTGAAACTCAAGCACGCTTCCAACAGGCCTGTGAACCCTTCCTGCTTACAGAGCAATACTAAAAAACTTCTCCCATATCACATTTGAACCTTAAGCTCGAAAATTCAATACACAACATGATATTATAATTCACAAAGGCAGAAAATACCACAGAATCCTTTTCCAGCGAAATATTTATTGAAACAAACAACATATTTGCTCTTAGAGGCGAAAACCTCTTCCTATTTCATTGTGTGCGTGAAGACAAGAAACTCAATCGTGTCAAATTACTTCAGGTAAATATTACAGCTCACTTTGATTT
>NC_090872.1:41765323-41780323 GCF_036669935.1 Montipora foliosa
CGAAGCACTTTTTTAATTAACATTTTAGCTTTCAATTTGCGGTTTGGTTAACTACACTTTTTATGAGATCGTCTGAAGAATATAGCACTCGTTTACTGATTAAGCCTAAGCGCTTGTTTTAGTGATTAGGTCAAAGTGCTCTTTTAACATTGTACCTTTCAATTTGCGATTTGGTTAACCACACTTTTTATGAGATCGTCTGAAGAATTTAGCACTCGTTTACTGATTAAGCCTAAGCGCTTGTTTTAGTGATTTGATCGAAGCACTTTTTTAATTACCCTTTTAGCTTTCAATTTGCGGTTTGGTTAACTACACTTTTTATGAGATCGTCTGAAGAATGTAGTACTCGTTTACTGATTAAGCCTAAGCGCTTGTTTCAGTGATTAGGTCGAAACACTCCTTTAATTAACATTTTAGCTCTCAATTTGCGATTTGGTTGACCACACTTTTTATGAGATCGTCTGCAGTATATAGCACTCGTTTACTGATTAAGCGTAAGCGCTTGTTTCAGTGATTAGGTCGAAGGACTCTTTCAAAAATTTTAGCTGTCAATTTGTGGTTAGCTTAATTACACTTTTTATGAGATCGTCTGAAGAATATAGCAACAGTTTTCCCCCCATTTCATATTCGGGACTGCGGGAGCAGTAGTTTCACCCCCATTTCATATTCATCCTTTTTCCACTGCGGGAGTGCGGGACTGCGGGAGCAACAGTTTTCTCCCCATTTCATATTCATCCTTTTTCCACTGCGGGAGTGCGGGACTGCGGGAACAACAGTTTTATCCCCATTTCATATTCTTGCTTTTTCCACTGCGGGAGCAGTAGTTTTACCCCCATTTCATATTCATCCTTTTTCCACTGCGGGAGTGCGGGAATGCGGGAGCAGTAGTTTTATCGCCATTTCATATTCATCCTTTTTCCACTGAGGGAGTGCGGGACTGCGGGAGCCACAGATTACCAGCTCAAACTTTCATCGACTTCGGGACTGCGGGAGCATGCATTTAATGTCACGCAATCGTGGCAGGTATTCTGAAGTCGCTCCGACAAGGCTGCACACTGATTTCCGGAGTGCCCGCTCGAAGCGAATAAATCCACCGAAAATAACCCCGTCAACTCAATTCCTCCGTAGAATCGCAGAAGAGATGTTGAAGCTCCATGTCAGTTCACTCGCCACGCAATTCTGTCCACAACGCCTTCGCTACGATACATTCATTTCGAGATTTCTTCGCTCGCAACTGCGAGCGAAGGATGGAACGACAGGAGCAGCTATCAAAGATTTAATAATTGGTGCTGTAGCTGATTTAGGACTACCTATGGATGGCTTCGTGGCCCAATGTTATGATGGTGCGGGCAATATGTCTGGGCGCTTGAATGGGGCCTCATCACTTATTAGGGCTGAACATGACAAGGCTATCTACGTTCACTTAATGAACCATAGACTTAACTTGTGCGTTGCTGACACATGCCAATTACCACTTGTTAGAAACATGATGGATGTTGTAACAAAGCTCTCAGAATATTTTGACAATTCTCCTAAGCGACAGCAGCATTTGGGTTTTCAAACTTTTAAACTCGCGTTTTCCATATATAATAAGCTGCATTCAAACGCTGAAATTTAAAGCTAGTGAGCCTTTGAGGTCGCTTTTCCCTGGATCCAACCCTCTGAGGTCCAATCGGCCAGTTTTGAAAGTGAGTAATGGCGGACCGTGAAATCCAAAACTTACACTCAAAGTAAACGGCCTTGGGATAAAAATTAAAGCTCAAACTTGTGCCAGTCAGCGGTTAAGCAAACACACTTTCAAAATCTAAAGAAAAAAAGGACACGATTTTTTTTTTTTTTTTATCACAGGAGCACTTTAATTAGTATTATGGACTAATTTTACAAGTTGTTTATTTTGATAAGCCCTTAGGATAAGTCAAGATACAATGAATGGGAAAGTGTGGAAGTTTTTTTGTCCACGGTAGTAAGATGTGATTAGTTCCGAAACTTGACAAATAGGCAAAAATAGAAATGACTGAATAAACAATAATAATAAAATGTTTGGTTCTTGTTCTGCCGGTATTCTTTTCAGCAACTTAAAATGCATCTCCTTTATAATTCCAAGTCTAAGTGACGCAACATGTAAATGCTTGTTTGTGCGTCACGCTTTTTTGTGTCTTGTGAAAGCTCTAGGCGGTATAATGTCCTTGTAAATTAAATTAAGTGCCATGCTCCTTTACTAATGACATGGTATAGTATATAAATATCAAGAGAAGAAAATGTGATTAAACAAAATGTAGATTTGGTTCCTCTTGAAATTTCTTTCACTTTAACAATTCGCTAAGAGAAGAAGCCACAATTAACCATATCACGGCGAAATGTCCCCAGAATCTTAAGAGCGAGTCATGCGTACAATAGCGAGAATTCCCTCAACGAAAGTTAACAATTTCATTGCACTAGTGGACAGGACACTGCATGATATACCTGATATACTGTTAAGTAAGGGAATCCGCCTAAAACATTAATTGTAATGAGGTTCAAATATCCCAAGCATTTGTAGCTTAAATGCAACAGAACCAACTAGAAGATCTTTTAACCGCGCTTTGAAAATTTGTGTTTCCTTACCACTATAGTCGCAACGTAGTGCACATTCCAAAGTAGTCTTTGATGATTCATTGATTACTGGAGACACAAAATCACCTGATCAATCTGTAGCACGACAACGACTACACACGAACGTATTGAACCATCTTTTATAGTCGTTGTGAAATCTACGATTGCACCACCAGTCGTACTCTGGGTGCCAGAGGAATTTTTTTTCAAGGTCGGTCGAGGACGAAAAAAAATGCCACTGGTCTCACGACCCCAGAAACTCATTTCCATGTCATCAAATTAGGACAGAATTTGTCCTAGTTCGCTGACTGGACATTCGAAGGTGCTTCTGATTGGACAAATCGAAAAACCGTTTCTCAACAGCTGTTGCGAGAAGCAGCGTTGCGTGACTTCGGCCCGAGAGGAAATGGCCAAACTGTTTTGATGGTCCGTGTGCTGCTTCAGTGCCTTCACGCACTATAAAGGCTTTGACAACTTGAAAACATCGATTTTAATTAATTGTAGTTAAATTATTTTGCTTATCGATTCGCGCACGAGAGCGCTTGTAAATACTCAAGCTCGTTTGAGAGCGGTCGAGGGAATTAACTAAAAAAGGTGAACTCGTTAACATTTGTTGCAACTGAGTCTGGGAACAGAGGATTTATTGACCAAAAACGTTAAGGACAGACAAAGGCTTCTCGCATTTAAAGTCTTCCATTCTGCAATATAGGCAGTGATCTCTAGCTCTTTACTGTTACAGTATCCTGTTTTAAACACGTCCAACAATAACGTTTCGCTCTGAGGGATAAAAAAATCTCATCAAATAAATCAAGCGTACGCACCTAAAATCAATACCACATCGTTAAAATTGCTCCAAAATTATTAAAGCTGTTGAAATGAGTAGCCATCACTGTAATCGCAATTTTCAGGAATGTTTTTAAATGATATGCTTCATTGCGGCCCGTGGGAAGCATTCTCAGCTTGGCGGCCAAAACTGGTTTGACGAGAAATCTGAACTGTCTCTTCACATGGAAATGAGGTTCCGGGGTCGTGCGACCAGTGGCATCTTTTTTTCGTCCTCGATCGATGAACGTTCTCTCCGACCTTGAAAAAAAAATTCCTCTGGCACCCAGGGTACATCAGTCGTAGCCGTTGTGAACTCTCCGACGACGTAATGGTTTTAATTAATCTGGAACTTTCTTCGGGATATGTATGGGTATGAACAATATGATAATAACACTATTAACAACTTACAGCTTCCTTTCTTAAAAGTCAAGATTAAATTTAATTGTTACATTAACGTTTTAGAGCGGTTTTCCATTGAGTATCGAAAGTAATTAGTGAATTGCTTTGGTTTATGATTACTTCACTCAGTGATTGGTTCAAAGTTCTCGCGCCACTTTTTCAACCAATCAGAAGTGAAACCAAAACCAATCGTGGCTCGCGCGTGCACATTTTCCCGCGCTTTGTGTCGGCTACGTGTAATTACTTCGACTTTTGATTGGTTTACCGGATTGTCTCCCTCCTTTTTGATTGGCCAAAGTAATTACTTTGGTTTTGGTTTTACGACACTCAATTGAAACTCGCTCTAAGAGCTTTTGGCGAATAAACATCATAAGTTGCGTGATTCGAAGTCCCACTGACTATATGGCCGAGTGGAAATTTGGGTCTGCTCACCGACACAACAACAAAAAAAACAAGATCTCTTAGATCTCATAACCGCGCTTTGAAAATTTATCTCTTTTCGTACCACTATAGTTGAAACGTAGTGCACATTCCAAAGCAGTCCTTGTTGATTCACCGATGACAATAGACACAAAATCACTTGATCAATCTGTAGCACAACAACTGACAACAACGACTGCACACGAAGTTATTGCACCATCACTTATAGCCGGGGTGAAATATCCAATTGCACCATCAGTCGTAGACGTTGTAAAATATCCGATGACGTAATGATCTTAATTAATCTGGAACTTTCTTGGGGATATGTATGGTATGAACGACACGGCAATAACACTTTTAACCACTCACAGCTTTCTTTCTTAAAAGTCACGATTAAATTTAATTGGTCTTTTACATGAGTAAAGGGCTAGCAAAGTAGTCACACGAGTGACATAATTCAAGAATTACGTTATCCACTGCCATCTTTAGTGCGGTGGTTATTTCCCTACCAATGAAACTTGCAACGTCGACACTTTCCATGAATGACGTAAAGCCTTTTTATGTATTCAATACTCGCTTCGAATCAAGCTCTTCAATAACACAAAAAGGAAATATATTTTGTTCTAAATAAAGAGTGGAATATTCATAACATTTTAAGTACATTAACGTTTTAACAGCTTATGGCGAATAAACATCATAAGTTGCATGATTAGAAGTCCCACTGACTATATGGCCGAGTGGAAGTTTGGTTCAGCTCATCCTCACCTTCATGTAAATTTGATCCCAGTTGAAATTAATTAATTCTGGGCTCTTGAAAAAATGAGTCGGGCTACTAATTTTTAATGTTGGATGCCGGAAAAATTTCTTAGGCAGCATCCTTGGCTATGTCACGTTATTTACGGTGTTGCAGGGAAATTTTTAGTTAATCACGAGTTTAAAACTCGAAAATGGTCATGTGGAATTCCTTAACCGATAAAATTTTCGTTACATCACAAACGAAATTATTCTGAGAAAGAAACCACCTTTATCCAGGCAATTTCTCATAAACTTGAAAAACGTCGTGCCGATGATGGGGGAGGGGGGTGGTTAGGCATGGGGTGGGGATTTTCACGTTATCATTAAAAAAATTCAAATTGCCCACCCCTGGGACAAAATAATTGGTCAAAATCCCCACCCGGGGGCAAGTGAAGGTGGTCAAATGTCCTTCGTGCGATCAAAATCGCTACCCTGTGAAATATCACGTACGATTAAAATCTCTACCCTGGGGACAGACCTGACGATCAAACTCCTGTGGTTAGCCGGACACCCCCAACCCCCCCCCCCCCCCCTCCCCTTCCCTCGGGCTTAACATTGATAGGTGCAGAATCCGTTTGATGATGTTGTCCATTTATGTTCATCCATGCTTCTCTTTCATTTTGCAGTATGTCTTTTATGTTGTTCAACAGTTTTAAGTGGTTATTGCAATGTTTCATTCTACTTTTTGGGCATTTTGTGAATCATGGATGGGATATAATAATAATAATAATAATAATAATAATAATAATAATAATTTAATACTTATATCATTTTGCGTGACATAGCCCCTTTAAAGGAGAAACGAGTGAGTTTCACTCAAGAGCGTGTTTTGTTATCTTTGAACTGAATTTATTACATAGCTTAAAAAAGTAAAAGACCTCAAAATGGGACAGGACATTACAAAATAATTAAACGTGTGAACGTATGTGCCAAGGAGCCTATGTTGGCACTACGTCTGGGTGACCCCTCAAATGGTCTTAATGACCCCACACTTGAAAAAATGAACTGGAACGCTGCAGTTCAATACCACCCACCTCAGTGCCTTCTGTTTTTGTGTAACACGCACCAAAGGCAACCCAGTGTACGCTCATGAAGCGTCTAGTTTTGTAAATTAATTGTGCGAAATGAACACGTGGTCCTTTCGATACGAAGTTCCCGGATCAAGCAAGTCACGTCAGCAAATAAAACAATATGGCGGATGACAGAGTCGCAATTCGGGAGACGGATTTAAACGACGACATTATTTCTGCTGCGATTGGAGCAAACGCCACTACAGGGATCGAGTTTGTTGAAGATTATCCTCGTCCTTTTCCTGGTATGGATGAAATGTTGAAAGTGGCGACTGATTTACAAAGCAGTAGTGGACACTCGATTCAGCTTAACGATTCAACGGGCGAGTCTCCGAAATTAGAAGTGGAAAATCCTGGTAAGAATGCGATATATATATGTAGTGACGTGTTCCGGAATTCTCTGTAAATGATGTGACGAATTATCTTTGAAACTAACCCTACTTTCATTTGGTTTCTGCATTAATCAAGCATTCCCAAAAGCGTCGACATCGACATAAGAAGCGAACACTACCCTTCAACCGCTGACGTTCTTAGTTTTTACATTATTTTAAAAAAACTTACCCAACGCATTTGTTCTAAGGAGGGCGTACTACTTAACAATGGTAGTTTACCGGGTTTCTTGACGTCTTATTGGAAACCTATGGAGTGTGAAACTGTAACTAATACAGTGTAAAGCCCGGCGCTATCAATCAATGATTAAGAAATAGAAAACGTGTACCGTGTTTCTATCGAGTTATGGAAACACGAGTGAAAGTTTGGGAGAACGAGAAATGCTGTGGGAACCCACAGCTTTTTTGAGTTCTCCCAAACTTTCACGAGTGTTTCTATAACTCGATAGAAACACTGAGTACATGTTTTCTATTTCTTTTAGAAAACAACGCGACACAGAGATGTATCCAGGTTTTCAAATTTGAAAAATTTGGGGGTCCATTGCAAAATTTTGGGGGTCCAGCTAATTAATATTCAAGAATTAATATGCGATCTATTGCCTCTTAATTGCTGCTGCAGTACCCTTTCAGATTTCTAATTGCACAAATAGTAAGTCTTATCCCTCCCAACGAATATGTACTTAAAATTATCAATTTCTTTGAAACTGTGGTGCCTGTTGATTCATCAATCAAAATGTATGGGCTGTCAAAGCTCCATCGATCACATCTGAAAATAGCCTGCATGCAGGCGGTTGGAAACGTCCCGAGGAATCCATATGCTGTACGAAGTGTTGGATCCAGTTGATAAATTATCTAGATTTCCACACCAAAACAAAAAGAACTGAATCTCAATTTTCCGTAAAAGAGCATCATTTATTTTAACAACACTTGAGGCGTCAGTTATTGACAAAGGCACTTTTAGAACGAGAAAAACATTAGAAGCGTGGCATACCACAGTGACACCTAACGCAGATAACAATTCGTGCCCTTTACCTGGACCTGCTGCAGGCGTGCAGCCGTGACTTCAACATGGCCAATGTTAATAATCAAGCGATTGAATACATTCAAGTTTCACGTTCAACACGTTAATTTTAACACTAACTCCGAAGAAAAGTTGCATAATAATATTTGCAAGACAGACAAGTTACGTGCAAAACAAGAACCAAGATGATGACCCGTGCGTGCCTGGAATTAATATCAACAGGGTCACACAAAACAAAAATTTAACATACGTTGCAGTTGGATTCTCTGTCATTTCGCTCACGATAAGCGAACTAATGCTTGAAAGTCACTTGGATAGCATGCAACAAACTGAACTTCGACTGAAATGTTTTATCACTGACGGAAGGTCGAAAGTGTCGCCGATTGTCTTGCCTAACAAACAGCTCAGATCATGTCACGCAACACGTGCGAATTCAAAACTGAACTCCTGAAGCTGGACATAATGGTTGAAAAAATGAAATTATTCGACTATAAAAATCCGAAAATAACAGCTTACCTTGAAATTTAAGGAATTCTATCATTTTTTTTCCGTTGTGAGAAATGGGAATGTTCAATTTCCTTGTGAAATACGCCGTTCGCATGTTTTCCTGGCGTTCGTAATTTGCATTAATATTCTATTTTTTTTCTGCGTCCAATTGGACCCTTTGTTCCATATTCTATGCGTCCAAAAGGAAAACACGATTTTTAACCAATCAGCGCGCGTTTTTTCTAAGGACTGTTTTCTAAAAATCAATAGTAAATAAAATCAATAATAATCAATAATAGAGCGATTTTCAATTGAGTGCTGTAAAACCAAAACCAAAGTAATTACTTTGGCCAATCAAGAAGGAGGGAGACAATCCAGTAAACCAATCAAAACTCCAAGTAATTACACATAGTCGACACAAAGCATGGGAAAATGTGCATGCGCGAGCCACGATTGGTTTTGGTTTCACTTCTGATTGGTTGAAAAAGTGTCCCGAGAACTTTGAACCAATCACTGAGTGAAGTAATCGTAAACCAAGTCAATTCGCTAATTACTTTCGACACTCAATTGAAAACCACTCTTAGCAATAACAATTAAGTGATTGCTATTGGAAATCAATAAAAATTGATACTCACTCAACTTTTAAGGATTGATTTTTATTGATTTCCAATACATTGATTATTATTGATTAATATTGATTTTTATTGGTTATGAAATTTGTTTTCAATAATTTCTTTTCAATAAAATGCACCATATGAATTAACAAACCATTCACTAAACTTCATTTTCTATGATTGGATAGTTCGACTTGCTTCACCATCACAAACACCAACAAAAGTCTGGAAAAAGTGAAGTCCGGAAAGAAGTATTTTGTGGCAATCCCGGTAGGAATGTAAGGAATTATCAAAACATGGGGAAAACAGAGATGTATCCAGAGTGCGTCATTGCATCCAATTGGACGCAGAAAAAAAAATTTGAATGTTTATGCAAATTACGAAAGCCAGGAAAAACATGCGAACGGAGTATTTTACAAGGAAATTGAACATTCCCATTTCTCACAACGGAGAAATGATTGAGTTCCTTAAGTTTCTAGGTAAGCTGTTATTTTTGGATTTTTGTAGTCGAATATTTTCATTTTGTCAACCATTATGTCCAGCTTCAGAAGTTCAGTTTTGAATTTGCACGTGTTGCGTGACATGATCTGAGCTGTTTTTTAGGTGAGACAATCGGCAACACTTTCAATCTGTCGCCAGTGATAATAAAACATTTCAGTCAAAGTTCAGTTTGTTGCATGCTTTCCAAGTGAATTTCAAGCAATAGTTCGCTTATCGTGAGCGAAATAACAGAGAATCCAAAGGCAAAGTATGTAAAATTTTTGTTTTGTGCGACCCTGTTGATATTAATTGCGGGCGCGCACGTGTCATCGTCTCGGTTCTTGTTTTGCACGTAACTTGTTTGTTTTGCAAATTATGCAATTTTTCTTCGGAGTTAGTGTTAAAATTAACATGTTAAACATGAAACTTGGATGTATTCAATCGCTTGATTATTAACATTGGTCATGGCGAAGTCACGGCCGTATGGGCCAACGATGAACTGTGTATCGATCGCTTACATTGTTCCCTAATTACTCCTTAAGTGTAGTTAAAATAAATGATGCTCTTTTACGGAAAATTGAGATTCAGTTCTGTTTTTTTTGCTGTGGAGATCTACACAGTAGATCATTTATCAGCTGGAGCCAACAGTTCCTACAGCATATGGATTCTTCAAGACGTTTTCAGTGTGATCGATGGAGCTTTGACAGCTCATACATTTTGATCGATGAATCAACAGGCACAACAGTTTCAAAGAAATTGATCATTTTAAGTACAGTACATTATTACTTGGGTAAGATTTTTGTGCAATTAGAAATCTGAAAGGGTACTGCAGCAGCAATCAAGAGGCAATAGATCGCATATTAATTCTTGAATATTAATTAGCTGGACCCCCAAAATTTTGCAATGGACCCCCAAATTTTTCAAAAAGGGGTCCAGAGGACCCCCAAATTCAAAAACCTGGATACATCTCTGGGAAAATGTGTGCAATCGAAGACACATAAATATGCCTGTGATTTACAATGTACATGTACATCCATGCTACCATGTGCAATCATGTGTAATCAGTTATTGATTATCCATAAAAATCAATAATAATCAATACCAATTAAGATGATTTGGTGAGTGAGTATCGATTTTTATTGATTGGTTGAACCATTCAATAATAATCAATGGATTATTATTGATTATTTTTTATTATATTGATTTTTACAGTAATCAACAATTGATTTTCATTGATTGATACCGCTGGGTGTTAAGCCCTGTTAAATTCGTCTTGTGTTAGTGCAGATTACAGGACCTCTTAAATACCTTTCGTGATAAATATTATTGATGATTAATTTTATTGTAATTAAAATTTTGGCTTCTTACTGTACATGCCAGAGTTGCCTAAGCAATGTTCATGTACACTGTATTTTTGCTTGACTACAGTACCTTTGGGTGGTACTATCACTCCAGGGGTTTCAATATCTTTTGAAGTAGATGCTTGGGCTTCTCAATGTAAGTAGCAGTCACTCTTGTCTTTTACGAGGGCTTGAGTGAAACTCAAGGCAGAGTAGCCAGCAGTGACAGGCAAATTTCTGACAACTTAGACAGCAGTATACTGCCGGTGACCCGCTTCTAATGAAACCCCTGCACTCACCGTAAAAGTTGCTGCTACAGGTAACATAAGTTGTGACGTTGAATAGTTGTAGTAATTTTAAAATGTTGTAAGAGAAAAGTTCTTTGTTTCAAGAAGCACACGCCAGATGAATCCATCTGAAACAAATTCTCTCATCCCCGCCCTTCCCCAGTGGAGACCTGTATTTTCCATTTTTAAGGGCTCTTCCCCAGTGAACCTTGCATGAAGATTGTTGTACATGTATTGCTTACAATCATCTACTGTATGAATTTCAGTTTTGTACTGCAGGGTGACGTAAAATAATTGAATAGTGGTGACCAGAATTTTGCAACTGGTCACATGCTGGCAACATACTATTGAAAGGTTTATTGTTGCTCATACACAGAGATGTATCCAGAGTGCGTCATTGCATCCTGGGACGCACTCGTTTTCCTTTTAGACGCATAGAATATCAAACAAAGGGTCCAGTTGGACGCAGAAAAAAATCGAATGTTTATGCAAATTACGAACGCCAGGAAAAACATGCGAACAGAGTATTTTACAAGGAAATTGAACATTCCCATTTCTCACATCGGAGAAATGATCGAGGTCCTGAAATTTCAAGGTAAGATGTTATTTTCGGATTTTTGTAGTCGAATAATTTCATTTTGTCAACCAGCTTCATAAGTTCAGTTTTGAATTCGCACGTGTTGCGTGACATGATCTGAGCTGTTTTTTATGTGAGACAATCGGCGACACTTTCGATCTGCCGCCAGTGATAAAACATTTCAGTCGAAGTTCAGTTTGTTGCATGCTTTCCAAGTGAATTTCAAGCAATAGTTCGCTTATCGTGAGCGAAATAACAGAGAATCCAAAGGCAAAGTATGTAAAATTTTTGTTTTGTGCGACCCTGTTGATATTAATTCCGGGCGCGCACGTGTCATCGTCTCGGTTCTTGTTTTGCACGTAACTTGTCTGTTTTGCAAATTATGCAATTTTTCTTCGGAGTTTGTGTTAAAATTAACATGTTAAACATGAAACTTGAATGTATTCAATTTCTTGGTTATTAACATTGGCCATGGCGAAGTCACGGCCGCATGGGCCGACGATGAACTATGAATCGATCGCTTACATTCGCTTACTCTTTTGTTCCTAAATTACACCTCAAGCGTAGTTAAAATAATGATGCTCTGTTACGGAAAATTGAGATTCAGTTCTGTTTTTTTTTTGGCTAGATCATTTATTAACTGGGGCCAACTGTTCCTACAGCATACGGATTCGATTCCTCGAGACGTTTTCAATGTCATCGATGGAGCTTTGACAGCCCATACATTTTGATCGCTGAATCAACAGGCACAACAGTTTCAAAGAAATTAATCATTTTAAGTACATATTCATTGGGAGGGATAAGACTTTATTTTCTTGAAATTAGAAATCTGAAAGGGTACTGCAGCAGCAATTAAGAGGCCATAGATTGCAATTATTAATTATTGAATATTAATTAGCTGGACCCCCAAAATTTTGCAATGGACCCCCAAATTTTTCAAAAAGGGGTCCAGAGGACCCCCAAATTTGAAAACCTGGATACATCTCTGCATACAGTACTGGCCACAGGAATAGCAGCATTACACACCCGTATCATGCGTGTAAGTCCGCCATATTGCGCGCAATTTACACACAAAATACGTGCGCGTTATGCGCGAGTAAAAAAATTCACGAAACTTTGTGCAAATAATTACACACAAATTCTTCACAGTGTGTGTAAAATTTTACATGCAGAGTTTCGTGTAAAAGAGGGCAGAATATTCAGTGTTGTACATCAATTTGTGGCCGCTTTTTCTCGAAGAAAATGTTGCATGTCTAATTGCCCTACTGGTTTCCGAAGAATGTATTCAGCTTTTGCATTTCAACATTTTTGCGATAAGTGTCCACTTTGGTTGAATAATCAAGACTGTTGTTGCTGGCACATCTGTGGTCGTCTTTTGAATATCACCACATGTTTCGAAAAAAACACCCAGGAACCTAACAAGCCTTTCGTACTATGAATAGTGCTAACACAAATTATTTTTAAAACACAAGGTAAAATATTTATTAGTTATACACCTTGAATCTAGTGTTTCTGCATCCAGTTGCTCATTTACAATAACGCAGATAATGTACCGGTGAACATCATGCAACAATTGTACCCGTGAACAATTGCAAATAAATTCATCAGGGGGAAAGGACCCCCCTTTTAGACCAGGTCCATGGACCTGACCCCTATTTTTTCTCAGTTAATTTTTTTGGTTTGCGTTTTTGCTGAAAAGTGTCCGAAAGCATGTTAATGAGCTTTTTAACCTTAGTAAAGACTATTTCAGCTAATTTGCTTTACTTTTCTTCCACACTAATAAAAAATTACTTGAACTTTAAATAAAATATTATGCGCTCCAGGGAAGAATGGAAGTAGGCAGTGTACAGACGCTCACTCTCCAAATTTACCATTAGTAATCTTGTTTCGGAATAATTTTGCAAAATTTAATGAGTGATCTACGGTGACCAAATCATATTTCTTTGGAGCTAAATTTTCAAAACGGTGGTAAATGAGGCAGATTCCAAAAGTGCATTGAAGAGCGTCCGATAGTTTTAAGATTCCTTGGCTTTATAGCACAGAAGTACTCTTTAAGGGCCCACAGATGGATTTTTCATGCGTTGCTAAGGAAGTGAAATGTTACTTCCGGTAGCTGACGTCATCATATCATGAGCTGACAAGAAAACCCACTCACAAGCAAAAGTCACCGCACAAACTGTTGTTTCCATCGACGGTTTTTCCTCGCCCTTCCTCGAGCTCGTTCTCAGATCAACTGCGCATGCGTAAATGAAGTGACTTCCGGTTTGCGAAAAAAGCTAAATTTCCGGCGGTTTTAAATTGAATTAATTTTTTTTTTACATGGCACGTTTCACCCCCAAATACAGAATATAGCCAAGCATTGATTTTTTTCAATCATCTTTTTTGAAAAAGTTATGGGTATTTCAGTATCGTTTATGTCTTTAAAAAGAACATTTTTCAAAATAAAAACAAAACCATGCTTGGCTGGATGCAAAAACGAATACAAATTATCAAACCATCGATTAAATACCCAAATTGTGTAGCATGGAGACAAATTTAGAGTTTTCTTTTATTGGTCACGTGACCATGGGCATGGTATGATGACGTCATATTTTGGGTCATTGGCTTACAAAAGTTGGAAACTGACCAAAATAATGCCAAATTCTCTCAAATTACTTAACCATTACATCCTTACCAACGCACCCCAAAAAATACGTCAGTGGGCCCTTAAAGGAAAGGATGCCTTTGCAAGTCTTCCAACCGGGTACGGCTCTGATCTTCAGAGCCACCCCGATCGTTGCCAAAGAGCTGTTTATATTTTCTTTGATATGTACACATCTCAAGTCTTCCAGGGCAACACGCTTTATAGGCCTCTTTCATAATGGCGACCAAGTAAATTATTCTTTTGTTTTAATGCTAATAAGCCCTACTAACCTCGCTACGATGAGCAAATTTCAAAAGAATATTTGTTTTAAAACGAGGGCAGTAGGCAGGGTTGTATCTAAGCGCCGGCAGCCGGCGAAGTTCGCCGGCTTCTCTGTCAGGTTTCGCCGGCTACTTTCATTGTTTGAAGAGTCAAGACATGTAGAGGAGATGATGTTTATGAGGTCTAAACTACTTGGGCTCAATACAAATAAAAATTTGCAGTGCCTATCTTTTCTGAAAACACATAAAAGACTTCTGACTCAAGGGCACGTTATGCTTGAGACTTTCGTTTTGAAAAAATCTTGCTGCGGTGGCGGGAAAGTAGGAACAATACGATTTGTTGTCCGCCATATTGGATTTCGATATCTTTAAAACAGCCACCGATTGTATCTTACCGGAAGGAAAAATCACTCAAGGACGTTTTAGTCCGCGCAAAACTTCCTTTAATCACGCCGCAATCATAAAAAAACTTATAAACAAAGAAACACTTTCAAAAGGTTTGTTCTCAATCCAGAAGGAAATTTACATATGATGTTCTGCAACACGCTCCGCCTGCGTTCACGCATCTCTTACCACAACTCGACTGAGGAACAAAACTAGCCCCTGATCATTCACTAACCGCTCCTTTGTTTTCACTTCGAACCTTTCAGTTGATCATTTATAGCGAACGTAGAAGCTGAGGACTCGTAAACTTTATTTAAACACTTGAACGTAACGCTACTCGGAGTTAAATCCTACTTGCCCGCGTAAGTGCTCGTCCTCTCGAGGGCATCTCTACGCTTCAACATGACAACGGATCTT
>NC_090872.1:41785323-41797823 GCF_036669935.1 Montipora foliosa
TTGCGATTTACCTCTGCAGCCAAAAGTACAATGGAAAAATTGAACGCAGCAAAAATCTCCCAAAATGCTTTTTATATTCTTGTTTCAAAATTTAAGTTGTTTTCATGTCGGAAATTTTGTTGCTGATGGCAAAATATTTTATTCACTTCCTGAAAGCTTCTTTTTCTCTTCCAAAAAACTGTGTATCAATATTTACCGTATTTACCCGTGTATAAGTCGACCTTTTATGGCCTCGAAAGAAGCTTCAAAAATCGCCCTGGGCTTATACACGGGTCAAAGACTTTGAGCCAAGATCCAGCTAAGTAATTTATTCAAAATTAACATAATAATGTTGTCTTGGGCATAAAGAATGTAGTGGACAAAAGCCGACAAAAGACTTCAAAATGAATGACAAAAGACTTCAAAACGAATGTAAGCAATTCCAGTTTAAAGGAAAAAGGATCTGTCCAAATGTCTGTCTAAATGTTGAAGATACTCACAAGCACAAATATGAAATAGACACTGGAAATTTTCGTTTTCCAAAGGCAGAAAGCTCTAAAAGGCATTTCTGTTTCTTCAAATAAAAACTCTATCGTTCAATGGCTTAGTAACCTGGCGCAATACTCGTGTTTGCGTGCAAGCAGTGTCACTTGTGTCGCGTGAAAATGCTGGTTGGTAATGAATGTTTTTTATTCTTTGTACAAACCTGGCTGACTTAAATGCTCTTGCAAACTTCGTATTGTTTGGTTTATGAGTTTTGTTTTGTTTGTCGCTTGAGAAATTATAAGTCAAGGACCAATTAAACCTTGAACATTTTCGCATCATTTGCAAGTTATTTTCAAAGATTGACTCCTGCTTCCTGTGATGTTGTGCTTATCCCCTAAAGTCCTTTATCATTGAACAACGAAACAGGTTAGTTTGAGGTTTACATGTTCGATTTTCTGAGAACTTTTTCGAAACTCAAGAACAAAATGCCCGCATATACAACAGATGCTGAACCACAAAACTATTAAGCGCTTGAGGCCCTGATTTTTTTGTGTATCCACATTTCCAGAAATCGAAGAATACAAGATTAGTGTCCCATGAACATTTAACAAAGAAATTAAGAAATTGCTTTTTTTGCCATCAAAAATGGGGGTCGACTTATACAGGGGTAAATACGGTACCTACTTTTGCATCAATATTTGTTTTGCATAAAGCAGGCTAACAAAATCTGTACCTTGCTTACAAGGCTGCTGCCTAAGAAAAATTTCCAGGAGCACTTCAAGCTCCCAACATTAAAAGTTAGTAGCCCAAATAATTTTTTCAAGAGCCCAGAATTAATTAATTAACGCAGAAAGATCAATTTCGACCCCATAGCTCTTTTCTTGACTAGGGAGAGAAGAGCTCTGGGGAACTCTGAAACAAAGTGTCTTCTCATTGATTTTTGTGAAGAACAATCAAAAGCATCTCCAATTGGTGCATTCATGTTAGCCCGAGGAGTGAGCAGGTGCTGTAAGGTTCAAATAGCCAGTCTTTGGCTATAAGAACCCTACGGCCCATGTTCTCCTACATACATGTAGAGTTTCCGAGAGCCTTGGGTCAATCCAAGGCTCTGGTGACGAGAATATACGAAATATGTAAACGCAGGGTGTCAAGTTCCTATTTTTTCTATTTTTTTAGGTTTTGGTGCACCAAATATTTTTTTTTAATGATTAACACTAAATTGTTGACTTTTTTTATAATTGTGCAAAACACTGAAAATCTTAAAGAATGATGCACATTTCCAACACCCTCTCAGTGTTTTTGTTAGCATACAAAGGATCTTGGGGGTTTCATTGGCATGCATGTTCAGTGGTCATTTTCCTACCATGTGAGGTATGTTAGTCAATCCAATTCCATCCACTTTGTTCTGGGAAAATATTTGTCTATACATATGCCATCACATATAATACTGTTATACTGTTCCTTTTAGAACAATACATTAATAGGGAAAGTTAAAATACTGTTTTTCCAGTCATGTTTTAATGGCGTTTTTAAGTAGGATGAAACATATTCGTGTTGATACTGAGTTTAACTCCATCAAAACAAAAGCAAGCTATTCTACTTGTAGGTACTAGAGCATTTTACTCAGCCACTGTATCCCATCTTCAGCTAAGGTTACTGGTACCCCTACAGTAAGCAATAAGCTCTTGAGAGACCTTGGTTCCCTAAATCCCCTCAAAAGGAATTGCAAATCCACAGATGCATCCATTCAGAGTCTTACAAGGAATCTGAAACCTCAATTAGATGTTTCGTCTTTTGGGGATGAGTGGAAATTGCTGCAAGCAGACCAAGATGTACATGTGTGTACATATCACACCTTGACACTGATCAGCGTATAGATCATTTCTGGAATGCAGTCTTCATGTTAAAGTCAACTGATGGTAATAGTCGTTACAATCTCTGACTATAGTGATCAAATCTGCACTTTTTTTAGCCCAGACAAATGGTGACTCTGAGAGAAGTCTTTCAATAAATGCAAGAGTCATCACCAGTGACAGGTTAGCACTAGGTGAAGTGACTATCACAGGTTTGCTTACTGTAAAGGAGGGCAGTCAGATTTTATGATCCTGTGAATGGTCAACCCGAGACTATTGCTATCACAAGAGAGCTAAAACAGTCTGTACGGTCAGCTCATGCTGCATATAAAGCAAGACTCGAGAAAGAAAAACAAGAAGATGAAAAGAAGAGGGCGGTAGCTGAACAAAACAAGAAGGAAGCCAAAAAAATTCTTAAAGCTAAAGAAGAGATGTCAAAATCCACACATTTCTTCGAAAAGTGAAATGATGACCTAATGAAAGAGGAAGAAGTAGTAAGAGCAGGCGTAAAGGCAGCTGATGAATTACTAAGTGTGCCCTCTCAGCAACAACTGTAAATAAACAGAGCGTAAATGTAGCTACAATGATGCTTGAAACTGCTAAGACCAAAGGAACAATGCAATGCAAAGCTGGGGGAAAATAGGAGAAAAACGAAAATTGCTGGCTGGCAGACAGCACAAACTGCTGGATAAAGCCATGTCATCAGCAAAGATAAAGATAAGGTTACCCAACCTGCTAAGAGAGCAAAAAAATAATGAGCACATGTCATCTTGCTGGCTTTATTGTACATTACTTTTATTTCCCCTATTTTGCATTTGGTGACAGTTAACTTGGACATCCTTTGTTAAGAGCTTTTTCATCTTAACAAATGTCATCTTGCAAAGCTGGTTATTTGCTTTTTTGGCCATAAGGGGAGTTCTGCTTTGCTTACAAAGCAACATTGTTGCTGTGAGATTTAAGAATGTCACCACTGTCTGTCATTGTTTAGATGCCATAATGTGTAAAAAGTTTCCTATTTTTTTCCTATTTTGGTTTAAAACTTACGATGTTTTTCCTCTTTTTTGACCAATATTTTTTCTTATTTTCCTATTTTCTGAGTGTCGTCTGTCAATTGACACCCTGTAAACGTGCCACAAATGACTTACCAAAAAACTGGTGTGTACCATATGACAGTAAAATTATGTTGTATTTATAAATGAAGTGAATAAAAGCAATCCCATTTTTCCAATTTCGTTAAACTCTGTTTATCTTCAAGATCAAGGGCAATAGTCGTCACAATCAAGGGCAATAGTCGTCACAATTACTGATCCTGTCCGTCAACCAATCAACCTTCCATGTTGAAAAAGTAAAAGTAAAAGTGTACCTCAGAAAATAATTTACCACCTTTTGGTTTATTTGTTTGTTATTTTTTTGCTCGCATGTGCATAAAGATCCAGGTATTTTGAGGTTAGGGAAGAACTTTTAGTGATCAGTGGGAGATACAGCATGGCATCATGGAAATGCATGTTGAATTGTATCACTGAAATGACTACATACTGATACCTTACTCTAGTTCCGAATGACGACAGGAAAAGCAAAAAGAATTGCTCACCTGTTGCGAGAGCTCCATTGCTGTCACCAGGCAGAAACCCAAGTAAACTTTCAGGGGAAAAGCAGATACACACATGTGGCATATTAAAATGTTGTACATACAATAGTGCAAATATCACCAAAACAAGTAATGTTTTCTTTCAGCTTTTAATTCAAGGTTAAGAAATCACATTACAATAATATTATACCACGTTTTACTAGTAAGTCTCTTGCGAGCTGTTGGGATGAATATGTTTTCCTTGTCGCATAACTTTCGCAAATTACGGTAACATGTGCGAATTTAATCACTCATTGAAAAGCTATGTCCCCATTAACTGCGCAAAATGAACATACATTGTTTGGACGTAGTATTTTACTCTGTCTAATGCCAGACGATTTTACTCCTCAATGGGGAACCCCTGGGAGTCAATGGGTTAATCACTCACTGAAAAACTATGTCCCCATTAACTGGGCAAAATGAACATACATTGTTTGGACGTAGCATTTCTATATTTGGGAATCCCATTGCGACCCAGTCTCTGTGCGCTACCAGGAGGTAACTCAAAGAATGCCCTCAGCAATATTGAACACATATACAAGTTGAAGAGTCGTCTATTTGTGGAATTTGCTTAACTGACGTACGTTCTCTCCAACCATATGGCTTTTTTCACTGCTTAATCTCCAGCTGGGATCAAATTTACAAGAAAGTGAGGATGAATCACCTTGTGATAAGTTAGGCGCCTGTTCGGGCTACTCATTCAGAAATTTGGTCGCTTGCGCTCAAAAATAAGGCAACCAGGCGGCAGCAGCCTTGGCTTAGTTCGCATTTTTGAGCGTTAAAATATAATTTTCAGTCCTATGTTTCTCACGGCAAGTCCTATATTTTGAGGTCACCCATCCAAATAAAAACCACCCCCCCCCCCCCCCCCCCCCCCGACCAGTCTTAACTTCAGTGAACTTTTGTCTTGGAAAGCTGTCAGACTATTTTCTTCAATCTTTGTGGGATGTAGTTTTTTACTACTAACCACATCTCTGCTCAGGGGGTTATTTACCTAAGACATGTACATATACCATGGCACCATAATGATGTAATTATGGTACCAAAACAATATCGTGGACTATTAGAGCTACATAGTATGCAAAGATAACTTGAATCTCTGGATGACAATACAGCTGTGTTACTGCACTACCACACGTACGCAGTGCGTGCCTATTTTAAGAAAAGGCAATCAAAATTGTCCAACTAATTCTTAGAGCATGATCAAAATCAAAATGCCTCAGTTTTTGTTAGACTTAAGAAACAGTGTGTCCCAACGGTTGGTTGGTTGGTTGGTCTTTTATGACATTACCTAAACTACAATGCCTACAGCTGTATTAAGGCGGCTCAAACCAGTTTCAACGCTTCCAAGTGACACTCTTATTAGAAGGATTGGCACCACAACATATCATGTATTAGAAATAATTATTGTGGTACCAAATGAAACATGAATTATTGCTGCACAAGATACAGTCATTATTTTGACATAAGATGTCATAGTGGCAACGGGAAAGCCCTGTAAAAACACCCTTTATTTTGTGTTTAGCAATTTCAAAAACGAACTCGGTGATCCCCATTTTTTTTATTTCTGAAAAGTAATCAGAAAGTCAGATAAAACTTTCTGCAAAGTTTAAAAAAATTCTGTGTGGAGGATTCAGAGCCACCTTAATTATGTGATTTTTTTTTCACGAGTTTCAACAAGAATTTGTGGCGCTGATGAATAATAAAGCAGCTCCTATTTCCAAAAGGGTGGAATTAGATAACCTCATCTAGGAGAGTAAAATTTTGACTTTGCAGAAACAATGATCAACCTCAAGAGTTGGGCGATTGTGATCTTTGTGTTGAATTCACATATTTCTTGTCAATCTTTAAAAGACTTGAAAGAAAAAAAACCAAACAAACAAAAACAAAAACCTGGCGTCTTGCCATGATTTTGACTTAGATGTAGCCTTTTTTTTTTTGCGAGAAAACATGCAAGGTAACTTGATCATGGCGATGTAACTTTGGGTTTTTTTCATTTACTTGTACAATAGAAAAATTGAATTTGCCAAAAATCTCCCAAAATGTTTTTCACTGATGGTAACTTCTTATATTCTTGGTTTAAAATTTAAGTTGTTTTCATGTCGCAAATTTTTTTTACTGATGGCAAAATATTTTATTCTCTGAAAACTTCATTCTGCTCTTCCTATAAGCTGTGTATCAATAATATTTACTTTTGCATCAACATTTGTTTTGCATGGAGCAGACTAACAAAATCTGTACCTTGCTTAGTTCGCATTTTTGAGCGTTAAAATAGAATTTTTGGTCCTATGCTTCTGACGGCAAGTCGTATATTTCAGAGGTTACCCATCCAAATACTAACCCCACCGGACAAGGATGAACTTCAATGAACTTTTGTCTTAGAAAGCTGACAGAGGCTCAGAGTGCACGCATAAACTTGTGGTGGAAAAGAACATGTAAGGGAACTTGAAAATGATCAACATCTCAGCCTCAAAGCCAATGTTTCTCAATTCCCTTTTACTTTCTTCAATCTTTCTGTGTTTAGTGTTTTACTAGTAACTCTCAAGGGGCTATTTACCTGTAAGACATCTACCATAGCACCATAATGACATACGGTACAAAAACAATATCAGGTACTATTAGAGCTACATATGAGGCAAAGATAATTTGAATCTCCTGGAAGACGAAACGCAGCTCAGTTGATAATTATACAGGGCTGTAAAACTGCACTACCACACGTACGCAATGCGTGCCTATTTTTAAACTTTGCCAAACGTTTAATTGAGGCCTTCTAATCACTTTTCAGCATTAAATAAGTGGAGTCACTGTGTTCGTTTTTGAGATGTGAGCAACTAAATCCAAAATATAGGGGGTGTTTGCTGGGCTTTCCCATTGCCAAGGTAACTTATTACATCACAATAATGATCACATCTTGTTTGGAAATAACTGGTGTTTCATAATTATGGTACCATAACATTGCTGTTACGTGATACAGTGTTGTAGCATTATTCGATCTAAAGAGAGTGTCTTCTACAGTGGGTAAGTGTTGAAACCCTTTCAAGCCTTCTTAAGTGCATGTATTCCTAGAGACTACAGTCTTTTCCTCAAAGTTTAGTTTATATTGCTGTGAAAAAAATTAATCATTACACTATAGGTTTAATTGAAATTGAAATGTGTCTGATACAAAGCAAATTGTGCTTTGAAACAGCATAGTCTTGTTCTGCCAAGCAAACCTATAAATCTTACTCATCTCTGTGCAAATTGTGTTGGTGTGAGGTAGCCGTAACTGTGATAAAGGTTCATTGATTGGTCATTGTTGGTTTTTACCCTCCCTATAGGAATTTCACCAAGATCATGGGAAACATCTGAAGGAGCCTATCAAAATGGCCACCCAGCAGCACCAGCTGTCATGCGCCCAGGCACTGCCCAGAAAATAGATCATTTGAAGAAGTGGAGTATTTCAACATATAAATATACTAGGCAGTATCTTTCTGAAAGGTTTGGGAAGGGTACAAGAACTGTAGACACTGAACTCGAAGGACAAATTCTTTTGTTGAAAGAAACTCAAGCCAAGTATGTGAATGTTTTAAAGCTTGCAAAGCAGATGACACAGCATTTTCATAATATGGTGCAAAGTCAAAGGGGTCTTGCAGATGCCTTTGCAGACTTAGGGATGAAGTCTCCTGAGTTACAAGATGAGTTTAACTACAATGCAGATTCTCAAAGGTCACTGGTCAAGAATGGAGAGGTTCTTTTAGGAGCTCTTAATTTTTTCACCTCCAATTTGACAACTCTTGTAGACAAGACAATGGAGGATTCCATAATGACAGCAAGGGCATATGAATCTGCCAGGATAGAGTATGATGCATACAGAACAGACATGGAGTCAACCCAAGCAGGACCCCGAACTGCAGCAATTGCCATTAAAGCTGAAGAAGCTAAACAACAGTATGATGTGCAGAAAGAGAAATTTGACAAGCTACGTGGTGATCTGGCAATCAAGCTTAGATTCTTAGAGGAAAATAAGGTATTGAAATAATACATGTATTACTATCATGCAGTTTCATAATGATTATTAGTACAATGTATGTTAGTGTTTTATCTACTTGAATCTCTTTGGAGTTATATCATGAAATTGCTAGAGATAAGGGGGCCATCATTATGCAGCACATCTTTATCACAAAAAATTCATTCAATATTTTCTAAAAGACATTATTTTGAAATTGATGAATAAATGATTATTATTGATTCAAGCAAAAAGACTTGAAAGTGAGGGTCCATTTCATTGAACTTTAAGCCACTTTAACCAACATCTCAAATGCAGCATGGTTCTTGTGTACGTTTAAAGGACATACAGTCTGTAATTATTAATTGTTACTGGACATGTCTGTTTTCAACATTCTTGGTGACTGATGTGTTAAGAAACAGGTAGTGTATATGTAAGGAGTATTGTTCGCCCTTGGATTAATCATCCTTAAAAGCAGTTCTCCGTATAAGCCCCCATGGCTTCTTGAGACTTCCCCATCTTTAATTGTACATATTTCTTGATCTGTTTCATTGTAATAAATTATGTACACTGTATTAAAGGCAAATGGATGATTAATTAATCAATTAATTAATTAATCAATCAATCAATCAATTAATTAATTAATTAATACCATTACATCTGTATTAAGTTCGGTTTCTTTGCAGGTAAAGGTGATGCACAAACAGTTACTGCTCTTCCAGAATGCTATAGGTGCTTACTTTGCTGGAAACAAACAGGCTTTGGAAACTTGTATCAAAGAATTTCACATAAAAGTCAAGAGCAGTGAAGGCAAACAGCAATCATTTTTGGAGCACTGAATAGGGTCATTAAAACATAAGGATAAATTATGGTTTTATTGAGGTCAGGGGGAGGCAAAATATTATTATGGCAAACTTGAATAGTGATTTAAATCAATTTGGGGTTAACTTTGAGACTTTCCTTGAAGACATTACTCACCACAATTTAGAAGGGGAATCCACAGCATTTTTGTGCATTCCACAGTGGTATACATGTATTTATTTGTTCATCATCAAACAACATGCTTGGTTGTCATGTACATTGTACAGTACAGTGTACATGTAAGTTGGCATTTTGGCAAGAACCAAAAGGTGGATTTATCTTGTTTCCTAAAATATAGATGGCATGGGTGAAAAGGAAAGGAACTCTAAGGAAGGAATAATTATCAAGTACTTTTTGGATGTTTACAGATAATACGCTGTATGGAAATTTTCCTAAATGCCCTAACTATATACCAGTACCTTGGTGGTCTTGACATCAAAAAGTAGTTGAAGTTGTGTGACTCATAGCCTGCAATGCAGGCGTCTTATTGAGCTGCCATGTTGGATGGATGCTGGGAGGGAATGGGACAAGGGAAACAAAAAGATTTTTTTTGTCCTCCCTTTCTTCTCTCACCTCTCTCGCTTTTGATCAAACCCTCCCTCTCCCCCCCCCCCCCCCCCCACCCCTTGGTGGCAATTTATTCCTCTCCCCAAACTTCCTCTGCTTCAGAAATTCAAGATGGCGGCCAAAAATTCCGGGGAGGAATATGCTCAGCCCGTGACCACTTAAATACGCCTGCACTGCAGGCTATGTGACTCGCCAATGAAAACTGCTTCAATTTAGCACACCTCAGGCTCTGGTAATCATGTAATTATGGATTTTCTTTAAAAACATTGCTGTGGTAAATTAGACGGTTTGGTGTTTGTCACAATCTTTTCTTTCAACAGCACTCAGTTTAAACTAGCCCAGTTTTAAGTTACCTGTATCCAGTGGAAGACGACTTTCTCAGTGGGTTTTAGTGCAAAAAAATGCAGCAATTCCTGGGAATGTTCATTGCCAGACATGCTACACTGTATTTCTATGGTATTCTTGGCCCTATCAATCAATCCTGAAGCAAAAAGTAAAAAGCTTGCTCAATTAAATAAGGTGAAAACTTTCTTTGTCCTATAGAATACGGCAAAACCTGACTACCGGTAAACTAAGGCTGCGTTCGATTGACCGTGTTCCGGAATAGGGAATGGGATACATGGAATAGAAGTTAGAAATCCTTCGTTCTTACGATTAACAATAAAATTGTCAAACACCTGCTAAAATGCTATTTTAAACATATCTTTATTATCCTTGGTGCTTCAAAACGCCAGTCATCACTCCAAGTATTCTTATTCCGGAATAGAGTCAATCAAACGTGCCCTAAAACAAATGAATGAAGGGGGTAGTTTCTAAAGAAACAGTGGTGCTGCGTCGGTGGGGAAGTAGTATACAAAAATTTGGTTTTATCAACCGAGTTGATAATGTAAATTGGCCACCGTACAGAGATTCTAAAAGCTGACGTTTCGAGCGTTATGCATCAGTCAATTCCAGCAGTGCCCATCCCCCCTCCCCCCGGGCTAACCCGCAGGCATTAGCATTTTTTTAAAAAATGGGCAAATTCCCTGGGGTGGAGACACATAAGCTGTGTAAATGCCCCGGGGTGGGGACGAAGAAAGAGGGCAAATGCCCCGCCCCCGTGATCGTCGCCTTCCAATAGGCGCTCGTATTCGCAGGCTACTTTGTCTGGCAAGAATCAAGACATCTTAAATGACCTTTCATCGCATTTTACGCTCTCAAGATCTGTCTTGAAGATCGCATCATTTGAATTGGCAGCCCTTCAGTGTTTCATATAACACCGCTTTCATGAATTTAAAAATTGCTAGGCTAGTTTTAAATGCGAAATGCGAAGTAGTCGTGTTTTATACGTAGTCTTCGCGTCAGTGATTGTTTTGTGATATTAGTTCACCTTGTCGCTTTTATATATTCATATGCTTACAAGTATAAATGAAGAAATACCTAAAGTTGAGAAAACATACCTTTAAAAACATCCACAAGTTTTTCGACTCGGTGACGGACAAGCCAGTCTTTAACTAAGGCCTCGTGTTTTCCAATAAACTCTTCCATGTTAATTCGAAAACACTTGTGTCAAATGCCTGGGGGTCGCCCCGGGATGGGCTACTGCCCAGCCCCCGGGCCGCGATAAAATTACGAAAGCCCCACCCCCGGGACTGACAACTTCAGCAAATGCCCCGCGATTGTCCGGGGGGGGGGGGGATGGGCACCGCTGGAATTGATTGATGCATTAGCCCTTCGTCAGAGCGAATCGAGGAATTGTGGGTTATGTGTAGTTTTTATAGGAGAGGAGGAGCTACGCTATTGGTGGTAACATGTCAACGTGAGAAATAGGAATTCATTAGTGCAATGAAAAGCGTTCGTTAAGACCGTGAGGATTAAGCGTGCCGATTTGGAAGATGAATTTTTGTTCTAGGTTCTTGCGGGTTTCCGTCGTACCTGGATGTAGGGAAAGGCCGCAGATAGCCATGTGTTTTTTGGAGTGGTTAGGGAGATTAAAATGACGAGCGATTGGCTTACATGCATCCTTGTCATTCTTCTCAACATCGCGAACATGTTCGCGGAATCGGTCGCCTAGTCGTCTACCTGTCTCGCCAATGTATAATTTATTGCGTAACGTACAGGTTATGCAATAAATGAAATCTGCGGAGGTACATGTGATCGCTTAGATACCGATATCTTGCTAGTGTTAAGAATGAAAGGACAAGTTTTGCGTCGTGAGTGCGCACATTTGAAATTGCCGGGTTGCTCGTTAGTCTTGAGCGCGCTTCTAACTTAAAAGTTGCCTACGTTTTTGTTGCGTTTGAATGAAATAAGTAGAGGCTGCGAAAAGATTCTACTAGTCGCGGGATCATTTTGGAATAGTTTAAGTTATTAAGAGTGATACATTTGACTGCGCGATTATGAGGATGGAAAGTGAGGGTGAATGGAATTCTGTCATTCTTATCTTTTTGTGACGCTTGTAGTGCTGACTGTCGATCAAATTGTTTGGCACGATGATGGGCCGCTTTGAGCACAAAGACAGAATAGCCACGTTTTTCGAAGAACATTTCCTCTGATTTGCTGGAAAAATCGGAGTCATACATAGACGTCAAAGTCTAAGAAATTGACGATAAGGAATGGAGTTCTTGACATGTGATGGACGTGACGATGAATACAACAAATAACTGTGAGAATCTGTAGGTTTGTAGTGCACACTGGTACATAGCACGTTGCCACTAATAGAAACTTTGATATTTAGGGAAGCCAATGAAGTTTCCGAAACTTCCCAGGTATATTTACGAGCCGGATGGAAAGAATTGACGGAGGTTATAAATTGGTCGAGTTCTTCTCTGCTGGATGAAATAGCGCCGATGCAGTCGTCGATGTAGCGACCGTAGAGTTCAGGCTTGGGGCCGTTGTACTGATTAAAAAATTGGTGTTCAACATATCCTACAAAAAGATTGGCATAGCTAGGTCCCATTCTTGTGCCCATCGCTACACCATTAATTTGTTTGTAATAGTTGCCGGCGAATGAAAAACAGTTAAGCGTTAAAACTAGTTCGGCAAGGCGGAGGAGCGTTTCCGAGCTTGGTTCTTTGACGGTGTGTTCATCGAAAAAGTGTTAAAGTGCTTGAAGACATTCGCTATTGGGAATGACTGTGTATACAGATGTAATATCCATAGT
>NC_090872.1:41815323-41827823 GCF_036669935.1 Montipora foliosa
AATACTTTTAAGATACTGGAATTTAGAAGCTCCAAAGAGCCAATTAAAGTCTTAGGAATCTTTCTTTCGTATTTTCAGGATAAGAACATTGAAAAAAAATTTCTCTACAGAATCAGAAAAATGAAAATCAAACTAAATTGATGGCTTTCTAGGGATGTTACTCTCTACGGCAGGTCTTTATTGGCTAAGACATTAGGGATCAGTCACAGTCTTCGCTTCATCTATGCTTTCCGTTCCAAACGAAGTTATTAGGGAGTTTAAGAAACGACGACGGACACGACTACGACTACGACAACGCCACAAAACAATAATATCATTGATTAAAAGAGCATAAACAATCGTGCAGCACGGACTTTAGCAAGTATGTTTGCCGTCCTCTGCATAACAACGACGTGAAATCACCAAATTTGAGGTTTTGACGACAACATAAGCATGCAACAGAGAATCTTTCATTCTCTGTTTTCACTCTGAAACCGCTCGTACCAATTTATTTTGAGAATACTTCGCCCATATTGTAGGACGTTGGACGTGAATGAGACCAGCTGAATAATCCCGAAAGGCTTATGATAGAGCCAAGTTATATTTTGAGGTGACGTTTTCGTCGACCGTCGTCGTCGTAGATCTTAGTCCCTATTAAAAGCTTGCAAACACAATTCTTTTCTTTCCTATGAAGAAACAAAAAGGACAAAATAAAGAGAGCAGTTATGTACCGGTATTTCGCCGAAGGGGGGCTCAATTCATCGACTTTACTACAATGGTGAAATCCTTACCGTTAGCATGAATAAGTATAGCCTGCGAACGCAGACGTATTTCCGGCGGTCGTTTCTCTCCCCCGAAAAATATAGGAGAGGAACGACCGCCGGAAATACGTCTGTGTTCGCAGGCTAGGATAAGTAGGTTACTAGATGAAACCGACGACGCGTTACTCAAATGCAACTAATATATAGATTTAGCCAAGCCTGAAAGTAGTCTCCTTCGCAGCCGCTCGGGCCGGAGTCACGCAACGCTCCCCGTCCCCACGCGTGGGGAACTTTATTCCACTTTATCTCTGAAAACGAGGTCATTCACATTTTGATTTACTTCATTGAAACATGCCAGCTTGGCTTGGAACAAGATCCTCTCCAACACTACCTTACCTTTAGGTGCTTTAAACAAACCTCTGTAAACTGAAAACACAAGCTTGTGAAACTTGCCCCTAATTTTACGAGAACTCATTGCGATTACGTGTATATAATAGAAGGGCAAAATTTTCTTGTCACTGTCGAGGCACATCGAAAACCAATTGGGCAAACGGATTAAAAAAGCACTTGTTCGCTCTCATTTTAATGCAAAACAAACAAATCAACTTTATCTTTGTGTCCAAAATAGTACAGATAATTGTTATTTAATTCCAGTTGACAATAAAAATTTTAGTTTCATTCCTGAACCAAGGAAAAACCACTTTTTAAAAATACGCATCCACTTTAAATGACGCATCCGTAAAAATAACAAACGGTTTAATGCCCAAGGAAAGAATTTGTTGCTGAGTAACTTCATCCACCAAGTATGAGCTATTACTATTACTGGTATTCTGTTTTGTCGTTGTCGTTCTCTTTCGCTCTCTTTTCATTTCTGTTTTATTCATAGGTCCTGCAGGTATCATGTAATTAACCTTATCAGAGCTTCGTTTAACAATGACTGCAAAATTCTCGCGCGCTCATTGGCTAAGTTTTATCGTCAATAAGCTGACAGACACATGAATTTATATTTTATGCGATAATGACGCGATATTGCTCTCGTCAGATTGAAGTTTCTCGCATTTTTGTCTTCTTCTCGTGTTTTGACTTAATTTTGACCCCTCTTCCTTTTTGTTATGGTAAAAAACAAAATTGATATTAGTTTTTCATGCGTCTTTCCTGTTATTGTCAACATTGTCAAAATAGTCTTCGCAAGAAAATCTGACATCAATTTGTTAAAAATTGCAATGCAGAGAAAAAAGCAGCTCTAAGCAAACTAAAAATAAACACTCAGCTTTAAGTTTATATCCCTCGGATGCTTGACTTGAATAACTGCGTAGCCGCCAGTGTGGACCACAGCTATCATGATATGTCAAACTGGATTGAAACCAGCGAAAATTGCAGAAAGAAAACATTTTCCAAACCTTTTTCCACCTGAACACAAAAAGCGTTGACTGTGTAAAAACTATAGTTGACGTAGTATGGCTGTGTAGCCGCGTCGAGCCACAGAAAGCGCGCGAAAAATGAAGCCTCGCTTTTGTTTAAGTGAGTTAACCTGGGTTGAACCTGCAATCCAATCGAAAACTAGTACCTGGTCAGCGGTCAACTTAACAAAAAAAGCTTACCTCGGTGAGCTCCAAGCTTGAGCCCGCGATATGGTCACGTGATACTGGTCAGCGGATAAAAGGTGTGCATTGATCAAAACAAGGAAGTCCAACATCAAAGATGTAAAAGATGTATGCTGTAAACTAGCATGATACTGGTCACTTTGGCATACATGGAGTGGTGGACGTACGGACGGTCGATGACGTCATGGCTATAAAGCCAAAATTTCTCGCATCGATGGGTTACCATATTTTCTTAACTATGGCGCGGAGTTCCGCTATGATACTGAAACCATGATCAAATGTCTACCCAATTTTTATCGAGAACTTTTGCAATATTTCCAAGAGTTAAAATACAGGACTAATATATTATTCCCCTACAGTTCGGGCTCTGTCGGATCTTCAAGGACAAAAAAGCTCGACCGTAAGAATAAAAAGGGAAGGGCTAAATGGGCATCCCTGTCGTACCCCTCTTGATATTTCAAAATAGTTGGTCATATGACCACCATTCGTGGCAGAACTTTGTAAACCATTGTAAAGAACAGAAAACCATTTTCTGAAGTTACTACCTAAGTTAAACATTTTCATGGTTTTTGATATAAAATTCCATTATACGATAATTTATTCCCGATATGCTTCGTCAAAGGAGTCTGAAGGCTATTTCTGTCAATATGATTCTTTGTCTTAATTCTGCTAACCTTCCCTGCTTCGCATCATTCATATGTTTCTGTGATCCTTCCGCTATGTTCTCGTTTTCCTATTGCCAGCGCCAGACCTCGGATATTCATGTGGCTTGTGGGTTTTCATTGCTTAAATACTTTCTTAAAATACGATTTAATGCCACAAAAAGTAAAGTATGATGCTTTTATGTACAAATACCGCAAACGTTTGCGTGCGAAGACAATTATTTGATGTTTCCCATGAAAGGCGCGCAGATAGTCTACATATGCTGTCAATCAAAATGAACTTCTACTTCCCGTGAAAAAGTACTGAAATATTTGATCTTTTTACATACTTTTTTTTCGATCGACAGGTGTGACCTTAATCTTTACTTAAAATCCAAAAAAAATTTTCGGAAAATTTTCTCCCTTGAATTAAAGTGTTTCTTTATCCTACTCTACTTATCTTTCCCTTGATAAACGCATATATCAGCTCTAGTTAAATCAAATTCTTCCATTGTTTGGCTGTAATTTCAAGAACTTCAAGTCTCGTACCCCAATAGGCCATTTGCATTCATTCTACTTTTTGTGCTTTTATCGTTTTCCATTTTCCCACACCAGCTATAGTTTTAACAACACCCTCTCCAACTCATTCATTTGTACGACAGGTCATACTGTACACTGACTTACAACTGGTCTGAACCTTTAGAATGAAAGAAGAGGTTTCAGCTGATACAACACCCGTAACATCAATCATAATTATAGCCTTGGACAAAATTGTTGAGACACTTTGCAATACCTAACTTGCCCTTCCACAATGTTGTTTTGCCAAATGGGCTCAGAAACCCGCGTGCAAACAACATTGTGTATTTTGTCATCGTTCCCCTGTTCCCCATTTCAAACTGGCTATGTTCTCTTGTTCCCCACAACCACTAGGAGGGACTCAAAGTTTCAGACTCTAGAATTTTGTATTTACAGTCGCTGTTGCTTGCTTTGATCAATGCATCCCACGTGAACGCCTAATTGGCGTCTTGTTAAAAGAAAAGTGAAGCGAAAACTTGCGTGAGTAAATTATAAGAGAAGAAAGAAGCTATCAGCGAAGGCAGTAGCCAAAACGCAGGGTCGAGTATGGCAAGCCGTTCGTAGCAAAATTTAATCTTAGATATATATGTTTGATCCTTTCAATAAAGGTTTCATTTAAAGCAATAAAAGCCATTCAATGCAATCCAATGCTTAAATTTTATATGCAATGCAATATCGCAAATATTGATTCAATCCAATCCTTAAATTTTATATGTAATGCAATACCACAAATATTGATTCAATCCAATCCTTAAATTTTATATGTAATGTAATACCACGAATATTGATTCAATGCAATCCTTAAATTTATATGCAATCCGAAAATATATGTTCAATCTTCCTGGGACGAGCGCGGCCATATAGAACCAGAGTAAACTGTGCAATGTATAGAACAAAAGATGGCAGCAGAGTGAGAAGAAAAATTTGACATAGAAGTTGAGTTTCCCAGATTTCTAGGAGAACTTGTGGATAGAACCGAGACAATATATTATTTGAGACATTTGACACAGAAGCTGCAGAAACGCAGGCCGAAGTTCTTGATCAAACAATTAGCCTGCTTAGGTCGATGAAAGAGTGTTGCAACCCTAGACACAAGGGACAAGGAAAATCTCGATTCCATCGATGGGGCCTTAGTAGATGTGCTTAATGTGCTTCGTCGCCGGACTATCACTCCGTCTACTATGGCTGCGGATTCAGGTACGATAGATAGGGATAAAGGAAAAAATCCCTGAAGACCTTCTCTCAAAATTCCCGTTGAGATGCCAGAAGAACTGCGAGGACTGGGAATTCACTTGAAGAATTCACTGGGAATTCACTCTGAGTTTCGAGATGGGCAGTTAACAGATGAGTAGCAGAGTATGGTTTATAGGATATGAGGGGCTTTGAACGACGTACCTGATGAACGACTCGACCGGATCATTCAAGATTACATAAACAATCATGGAAGTGCGTCTAAATGAAACATAATAGCCGGCGTCGAAGAGTCAGACAAAGGTTGGAGAAGCTAGATCCCGAAAATGATGCCTTGAGATGAGCTGCGATAGACGGAGTGATAGTCCGGCGACGAAGCACATCTACTAAGGCCCCAGCGATGGAATCGAGATTTTCCTTGTCCCTCGTGTCTAGTGTTGCAACACTCTTTCATCGACCAAAGCAGGCTAATTGTTTGATCAAGAACCTCGGCCTGCGTTTCTGCAGCTTCTGTGTCAAATGTCTCAAATAATATATTGTCTCGGTTCTATCCACAAGTTTTCCTAGAAATGTGGGAAACTCCACGTCTATGTCAAATTTTTCTTCTCACTCTTAAAAAGCTTAGCTTTTACTAATTTGTAACGATTTCAACTGAAGCGTATGAAATCAGTAATTGCGCAAACACTGAAAATCACGGTGTAAATTAAAGAAGTTGCAATTGATCCGCTCGAGTTATTCATTTGCCGTTTGTGTGAATAGCGAAAATCACTGAAATCGGGATACAAGTAAAACAAGAGGTTTTTTCACAGGTTTTTTATCACAAGCCTGGGCAAGCCAAAATAGTGATAGATAATGAACAAAACGCATCCCGGCTTCATTACAAGCAATTCACGAAAAATAAACCAAGCATTGGTTACATGAACTGTAAACAATACATGCATGACACTAGTATCTTCATCAAATTGTTCGAAGACAAGTAGAGTAATCGTCGAAGAACCTTTCAAATTGAAATAAAACCATTTCATGCCAAAGAGGCTGACAAACAGCCCCAGATGTATTTAAGAACACAAATCTCGTAACGACGAGTGCACAATAACACAAGGCCTTAACCACACGTCTGGACAAGCTAAGGCTTATGAGCACGCAGTGTTTGATCCAAGAGGCGAAATATCCCACAAGAATTTCTTAAAAATGGTTCTGAATTATAATTAAGTAAGAAATGGAAAACATTCGAGACCAGAGTAGCTCAAACGAATTTATTTGCAGAACGGTTCAGTTATTATTATTAAGTCAGTAAACGTACACCAACAAATACTTAAACATTTTACTGAATTAACAGAAAACGCTTATCACAATGTGATATTTGCGAAAAATAGTTCTCTTTAAACAAACGAACCACACAATACATAATCCTAGCAGTGATTACCTTAATCCAAAAAACGATCTATGTTAAAAGCATTCTTGATAGAAGTGAGCATTGCCTTCGCGTCCAGGTTTTACAATATTTCCCAGCTTGGCTGTTTTGGCTGTTAACAGTCCCGTTAGTACATTTCGAGTGGGATTGGTTACTGAGGCACTTTTGCTCCGAGCAACTCCGAGTTGCTGCGAGCAAATATGAGTACCGGTAAGTCCCTGTAGAGGAAGCAACTTGTAACGACAGAGTTGCTCCCAGCAACTCCGAACAAGTCCGAGCAGCTCCGAGTAAATATGAGTAGGTGCCTGCCACGAGGGGGGAGCAACTACCAACGACAGAGTTGCTCCGATGAACTCCCAGCAGCTCTGAGCAGCTCCGAGTAAATATGAATAGGTCCCTGTAGGGGGAGCAACTGGCAACGACCAACTCCGAACAACTCCAAGCAACTCCGAGCAACCTCCGAGTAGCTCCAAGCAAATATGAGTAGGTTCCTGTAGCGGAAACAACTAGCAACGACAGAGTTGCTCCGACCAACTCCGAGGAACTCTGAACAACTCCTAGCACCCGTTGAGTAGCGTCGAGCCTTGCAGGTCCTCTTGATCCCAGTGCGTCAGTGCCAGTGGAAGTAATGTTAATGTGATTAAGTGTACCAACTTTCGCAATACTTTCTCTTCCTTGCTTCATAAGAAAAGTCGTTATCTTCAGTCAATTCCGTGTCTTTAGGAAAATGTTCTGGGTCAAACAGACTGTTCAGCAGGTACTTCCGCTTACTTATAGCAGCTTCTACAGCCTCTGTATAATCCATGTCATCGTCGTCCTTAAAACTACGTATTGTTTGCATAACCTTCTTGTGCACTGGATCAGTTTTGAGGTCGTGGTACCACCTTACATATTGCAAATATAAGTGCCGTAGCTTTTCGCGGTAAACAGGAAGCAGATGGTTAGCAGCTTGAACCTGAGCATCATCCTTTGGCAAACCCTGACGTAAATTTTCTTGCACCTGTCCTTCCCAAGCTGAGTTTAGGTCACTGATAATTTCTTCTCGTAGTTTATCCCATGGATCAACTTTCTCATTTTCTGTGCCACTCTCTGTATCGCCATCATCAGTTTCTTCCCCACCATCGTCTTCGTCCTGGTCATCATCCTCATTGTCATCATCACCAACCTCGTCGTCCTCGGCTTCATCTCCATCTTCATTTAAGTTATCCTCTTGGTCATCGTCCTCGTAATATTTTTCAGCTCTTCGTCCTAAACGCCCTTCCTCATCTGAAAAGCTGTCCATTGTTTCTTCGTCATCAAATCGTTTTGGGCAACTCACTGTCTCGTGTCGATCTCTGTTGAACTTGCGCCTAAATGCTCTCTGACAGAATTGACAAGAATGCATCATTCAAAGTAAGGGCTGAAAATTAGTGTTTCTTGAGAAATTAGGAGAGGTGTGTTCTGAGCTTTTGTTGTGATATTACCAATATATAGCGACAAGAACAATGGATTGGCCCCGGAGCCAATGAGGTAGAGGTGACATCATAAACGGCCAATGAGAAGCCTCTGAAGTTAAATCAAGAGGGCTATTATTCCCGAACGTTTCTGGGTATGGTAAAACCGGTTTTGGAAATAACGAGATACAGCTCACGTACGACACCGGTTTTGCAACATCGACAGCCAATCAAACCAAAAAAATATACTATTTGGTGATTGGTTCCCAACGACTTCATAGGCCCATCATCCCTTGAGGGAAAGTAGACATTTTGTCATAAAATGTGCAAGTCTTGCTCCTTGATTTTCATGAGATAACATGTCTGAGGTTCTTCATCAATTTGCACCTACTCGAAAGCCCACTCGGCCTTCAAAACCTCCCACCAACAAGAAGAAACTATGCAAGGTTGATAAGAAAGAAGTTGAATCACTGTGTGAAGCCTTTGATGCTATGACACTTGAAGTTTTGCCTCCCGCGGTAGATACGAAAGAGGAGGAGAAAAATGAAATCCCAGGCACTGTGCAGGTCGCAGAGCAGACCTACCAAGAGGGGGAGTTGTGGCAGCTAAAGGAACTCGCCACCGTCGATTAGCTCATGGGGCAGATCGCCGGCGGAAGTTCATGCGAAATGCTCTTTTCAAGGTTGTTTGTGAATTGTTGGAGCATGGGATGTCAGACAACGGACTTAAATATGTGAAATGCCCTGAGTACCCGTGCCCCTTTATTGCGAATCACAAAGAAGTACTCAATTACTTACAAGCGGTAGACCAACAACGGTACGAACACCTTGTAATAAACATCGGCAAAGAGCACTCCAAATGGCTAAAGATACCGTGTTACTGCGATAACCCTTACTCTTTGAAACAGAGCAAAACTGTAAACAACCCTGGACGCATGTATTGGTTCGATGCTTCTTGGATGCTACTCGGAGGTTGCTCGGAGTTGCTTGGAGTTGTTCGGAGTCCCTCGGAGCAACTTTGTCGTTGCCAGTTGCTCCCCCTACAGGGACCTATTCATATTTACTCGGAGCTGCTCAGAGCTGCTGGGAGTTCATCGGAGCAACTCTGTCGTTGGTAGTTGCTCCCCCCTCGTGGCAGGCACCTACTCATATTTATTCGGAGCTGCTCGGACTTGTTTCCTGTTTACCGCAAAAAGCTACGGCACTTATATTTGCAATATGTAAGGTGGTACCACGACCTCAAAACTGATCCAGTGCACAAGAAGGTTATGCAAACAATACGTAGTTTTAAGGACGACGATGACATGGATTATACAGAGGCTGTAGAAGCTGCTATAAGTAAGCGGAAGTACCTGCTGAACAGTCTGTTTGACCTAGAACATTTTCCTAAAGACACGGAATTGACTGAAGATAACGACTTTTCTTATGAAGCAAGGAAGAGAAAGTATTGCGAAAGTTGGTACACTTAATCACATTAACATTACTTCCACTGGCACTGACGCACTGGGATCAAGAGGACCTGCAAGGCTCGACGCTACTCAACGGGTGCTAGGAGTTGTTCAGAGTTCCTCGGAGTTGGTCGGAGCAACTCTGTCGTTGCTAGTTGTTTCCGCTACAGGAACCTACTCATATTTGCTTGGAGCTACTCGGAGGTTGCTCGGAGTTGCTTGGAGTTGTTCGGAGTTGGTCGTTGCCAGTTGCTCCCCCTACAGGGACCTATTCATATTTACTCGGAGCTGCTCAGAGCTGCTGGGAGTTCATCGGAGCAACTCTGTCGTTGGTAGTTGCTCCCCCCTCGTGGCAGGCACCTACTCATATTTACTCGGAGCTGCTCGGACTTGTTCGGAGTTGCTGGGAGCAACTCTGTCGTTACAAGTTGCTTCCTCTACAGGGACTTACCGGTACTCATATTTGCTCGCAGCAACTCGGAGTTGCTCGGAGCAAAAGTGCCTCAGTAACCAATCCCACTCGAAATGTACTAACGGGACTGTTAACAGCCAAAACAGCCAAGCTGGGAAATATTGTAAAACCTGGACGCGAAGGCAATGCTCACTTCTATCAAGAATGCTTTTAACATAGATCGTTTTTTGGATTAAGGTAATCACTGCTAGGATTATGTATTGTGTGGTTCGTTTGTTTAAAGAGAACTATTTTTCGCAAATATCACATTGTGATAAGCGTTTTCTGTTAATTCAGTAAAATGTTTAAGTATTTGTTGGTGTACGTTTACTGACTTAATAATAATAACTGAACCGTTCTGCAAATAAATTCGTTTGAGCTACTCTGGTCTCGAATGTTTTCCATTTCTTACTTAATTATAATTCAGAACCATTTTTAAGAAATTCTTGTGGGATATTTCGCCTCTTGGATCAAACACTGCGTGCTCATAAGCCTTAGCTTGTCCAGACGTGTGGTTAAGGCCTTGTGTTATTGTGCACTCGTCGTTACGAGATTTGTGTTCTTAAATACATCTGGGGCTGTTTGTCAGCCTCTTTGGCATGAAATGGTTTTATTTCAATTTGAAAGGTTCTTCGACGATTACTCTACTTGTCTTCGAACAATTTGATGAAGATACTAGTGTCATGCATGTATTGTTTACAGTTCATGTAACCAATGCTTGGTTTATTTTTCGTGAATTGCTTGTAATGAAGCCGGGATGCGTTTTGTTCATTATCTATCACTATTTTGGCTTGCCCAGGCTTGTGATAAAAAACCTGCGAAAAAACCTCTTGTTTTACTTGTATCCCGATTTCAGTGATTTTCGCTATTCACACAAACGGCAAATGAATAACTCGAGCGGATCAATTGCAACTTCTTTAATTTACACCGTGATTTTCAGTGTTTGCGCAATTACTGATTTCATACGCTTCAGTTGAAATCGTTACAAATTAGTAAAAGCTAAGCTATACTCTATGAGAGTCGATTTCGCTATCCTCAAACACTTTCTCAAGTTTAGGAATAAATATAAGGCCCTTATATTAGGTATGAAATAAAGTTTTATGAATGGAGTCCCAGCAGTGGGACAGTAGCAGCACCGTTGGCGTGTTTAAGATCGAGTTTAAACCCGGGGGGGGTACTCGACATATCCCTGGGTGGGGACGTACGGCGCGGCCCCTCATACCCTGACCCTGTTTAAGACAAATATCGCTAATTTTCCTACCCATTTTAAGACAGAATTCCAATTTTTGATACCCTGTTTAAGACATTTAACCCAGTTTAAGACAAAAATTGATAAATCGTTATCCTGATTAAGACAAAAATGATAAATTCGATTCCCTGTTCAAGACAAAAATCCCGAAAAACATACCCTGGCTGGCCGCACGTCCCCATTAAGGCCTTATAAGGGAGTACCCCCCCCCCCCCCCCGGGAGTTTAAAGCATTCGCATAAAATTACTTTTGGTCTTGATTTGGTAAAATAGAAATTTAGGAGGTCATTATATTTTACGAAACTACGCTTGTTGTTCTCTAAATCTCTCAATTATAGCGGCAGAAGCATGATCTACGTTTGTCCGTAATTTTTAAACAGCGTTTTATACAATAGTAAATAAATAACTGGAGCCGTCACTGTGTAATAGAACGCCATCGTAGATGGTACAATTAAGGACACTTTTCCAGAAAGAGACAGTTCGTCATGTGCCGGAAGGCATTTCGTAAGCCGCATGCAGAAGCACAAGTGGCGTACACGGCATTTATGACCCGCATTGTGGCGGTAAGATTTAAAATTGGTTTCTTCATTCAGTTTCATTCAGTACACAAAGAAATCAGCGTCTTTTGTTATTCTTAATTGCTCTTTCAGTAACTTATTTGTCGGCGTTCTGTCTTTCAGCTTTGTCCCGACAATCATCCGAGCACTGAATACGATGAAAGATGTATAGCCTGTATATATTTTAATAAAGGGTTAAACCCTATTCAACAACACGAGTTTGCCTTTGCAATTCAGTGTATATTTGCATGCGGAAACGTGGATGAAAATGGGAACTGTGAAACTTCTGAAGAATGTGATCACTGTCAAAGATTACTTGAAAAGCTCATAGACCATTATTTCTAAATACAGCGACTGCTTTTCGATTAATCTTTGCTAATTCATTTTTCGTCCCTTTCGCTGAATTAAAAAGGCAAAGTTATGTGGTTGAATAGGGTTTATCTAGTTTGTAAATAGCATTTGTTCTTATTGTTTGTAAATACTTTAATTTTTAAGTTCTTGCTTATAAATACATAGATTCTTATTCTTTGTAAATACTTTAACTTTTCAGTGGTTGCTCGTAAATACAAAGGTTCTGTTTGTTTGTAAATACTTTAATTTTAGTTCGCATTGTTTGTAAATACGAAGATACAAATATAATGGTTTTACTGCTTGAAAGTGAACGTGTCATTGCTGTTCCATCTTGCATGTGAGAAATAGTCACTCTTCCACTCGCTAACAAATAGTTGATGAATCTTTACCCGTAGCCAATGTTCATTTTGTAGCGCTGACTTCATAATACAACGAAGTTGACGGGAAAATTTCTTCTCGTTCGTAAAATAAAATGTTGGAACCATTAGCTCTCCAATTGTCACTTCCATTCCATCTTCATCACTTGTTATCTCAACTTTGCGAGAGCCTCCTTTATTCATCTTATCCCAAAGTTCATTAAGTAAGGTTACGATTTTGTTGTCCAATTGCAGTCGTTGCAAACGGTTTGCTAATGCGTCCATCTCCAAAGCAAAAATCTGTTGTTCGATCATTCGGTTCATCTTTGAATTGAAATATTTTTTCCATTACCTTTATACACGTGTCCATTTCTGGGTGTGCGATAAGGATGAAAAGCAAACCGGTTTGACGGGATTTTTCTAGTCTACATTATTAAGGAGACCCTTTGGTTTTTCTAACCAACCCTTAAACTTGTTTCAACTCGTTTGGC
>NC_090872.1:41857823-41867823 GCF_036669935.1 Montipora foliosa
GCACGCACGGGGCATGAAGGAAAAGCAGGTCACAGTTCACATACTGGAAAACCTAAAACTATCACAGGGACTAACCTTAAGCCTAAACAGTGCCTTTAGTCGTAATTAGGGGTACGGTTAGCATTATTAAAGGGATGGGTTGTTTCAAGAGTAGTAAAACAGGGATCTTTTAACGGTAACCTACAAGTGTAAGTTCGATTGTAGGTGCTCGGCGCGGCACGTGTATATAATTACATATCATTGTTATGTAAATAGTCAGCCAGAATTCAAAATAAATATCATTTTCAAGGTGTGAATTAGCAACTTGACACGTTAGCTCAGTGGTAAAGAACAGGGACTAGTAATCCAGAGGTTTACAGTGGGTCGGAGTTCAAGGCAAGCTGCGAGTGACATATCATGGGATAAAATGGCAGAAAAAGCCGAGCGGGATCTGGAAATAAGAAAAAGACGAAGGGATAGAGAGAGGAAAGCTGAGACAAAAACGAGTAACGGTGTGGGCGATGAAGGGAAAGAAGAGAGAGAGGGAGGGAGAGAAAAAATGAGATCCGTTTTTATTCATCCCGTAAGTACAAATTACCCATGTATATCTTCGGTTCTCTTGGGTATACGTATTGTTCTACAAAACAATAGCACGAATGAATAATTAATTTATTCTGCATGCATAATGAAGTAGGGACCTGTACGGCAATCATTCCGTATTATTTTGCAAAGAACTAGGAAAGAAATTTGACTGAGACATCTTATTTGATATTTTAAGTAATGTTTAAAAAACGAGCAGCAGTGTTTTATGCCTCGTGTTTTTACACCTCATAGAACACGTGCTGCGAGCTTTTTGAACGGCTTCAAAAACATTCAACAAAAAGCGTGTCCCTCGGGAGTCCGAGCAAAGGTTTAAATTGTTAGGTAAAGATATTAGCATGCAAGAAAAACAAGTGGACCTTATAAGCAGTATGGCAATTTTAAAGGCATGTTTTTTTCCCTTCAGTCCTTTCTTTGTTGCAGTCAGTGGTTGAAGAAGGTTGGTTAAAAATGCTAGGTAAGAGAAAGTTCAGAGAATTGAAAACTGCTGTTGAAGACAAAGCCTTGTTGGAAAAATCAAAATCAACAGATATGTCACAAATTGGTCTTTCAGTAGTCGCAGAATGCAAGGCTGAACAAACAAGCAGCTAACGAAGAAGCAGGGTTCCACGTGGAATGGGAAAAAATCTGAAGCCTAGATACAAACATTACCATGATGGCAGAGTTGTTGAATTTTTTGGTTGACAAAATTTTTTGAAGACGTTTGGAAGGAGGATGGGTAAAAGTATCCGCCAAGAAGTTTGTAATGGTTGAAATTTCAATGAAAATTATTAGGACTATTCTAACTGGCAGTGCATAATTAATTAGCTCATGGCAGAAGTTTTCATTATGCGTTCGAATTCCCCCATTTCCACGCATGCTTATTGCGGTGTTGATGCTTTGCGGTCTTAGAGTATATATTTTATCGCCCTGCCTGAAACGTGGTCATTTTAACTGTACTCCGGGACGACGGCCAGCTTTCGCTTCTATTCCTTGCACAGTCAACCGCCACCAGCATAGATGGCAGAACATCGTCTTCCCCCTCCACCCACTCCCGTCGCTGCTCCAATCGTGGAGCACGCTGCCGTTGAGCCACCGCCAGTTGTAGAAGAAGCGCCTGCTGTTGATCCGGTTCTCGAAACCGTGGAAGAGGTAATTTTCCTAGCAATATTGTTGGTCGTTAGCCAGGTTTATGTTTTTTATCGTGTTTTACCCGCTGCCTGTAGCTTTAGTGTCTACTTTTGTCTCCAGTTCATTTATATTTTCTTTCTCGGTTCTTTTGTTTGGGTTTATTCCGGTAAACCTGTATACTCCTTTGAAGCTATTGTTTTCATGCTCCATATTGTTTTCAGGCTTTGTTTCCTCGTATTTTTGCATGCCTCTGTGGTCCTCTGTTGCGTTTTTCAGCTTCCGTAATTTAGGCTTTCTCGTTTTGTTTTTGGCTAGCATTGTTTGGGTGTTTCTTTGTCTCTAGGTGTGGGTGAATTTACGTAAAAAAATAATAATAAAAAATAAAATAAAACAATACTTTGGTTTAGTTCGTTTTGCATGCGTTTTCCGCTAGTCTAGGCTATTTGTTGTTGCATACCACCGGTTTAGGCAATTGCGTGGACGTTACTGTGGTATTCAACCAGTGAAGGCAACGTGTTGTTGCATGGCTGTTATTTTATTCCACTGGTGAAGGCGACCTGTTGTTTTGGCGCTGTTTTCGCGAATTCCACTGGCGAGGACAACATGTTGTTGTTGCGTGACTGCTGGTCAAGGCAACATATCGTTGGGTAAACTGTTTGCGTATACCACCGGTGAAGGCAATGCATTGTTGCGTGACTGTTTTTTGCATGTACCACTGGTGAAGGCAACGTGTTGTTGCCCGTCTATTTTGTGTATACCACCGGTGAAGGCAACGTATTGTTGCGTGACTGTTTTTGCGTTTGCCACTGGTGAAGGCGGCGTGTTGTTGTGTGACTGTTTGCGTGTACCACCCGTGAGGGCAACGTGTTGTGTGACTGTTTTCCGTGTACCATCGGTGAAGGCAACATCTTGTTGCGTGTTTTCTTTGTGTTTTCCATTCATGAGGATAGCGTGTTATTGCGTAACTGTTTTTGCGGGTACCACTGGTGAAGGCAACATATCGTTGCATGATTGTTTTTCGTTTTCCACCGGTGAAGGCAACGCGTTGTTGCGTGACTGTTTTCGCAGGTACCACTGGTGAAGGCCACGTGTTGTTGCGTGACTCTTTTGTGTATGCCATCGGTAAAGGTGACGTGTTGTTGCGTGGCTGCTTTGCGTATACCACTGGTGAAAGCAATGTCTTGTTCTTGCGCACACAGCTGGTGAGGCAACGTGCTGTTGCGTGACTGTTTCTGTATGGTACTGGTACAGGCAACGCGTTGTTGGGCACCTCTGGTCTGGCAATCTATTGTTGCCTTACCATTATGGAAGGTATTACGTGTTGCAGGATATTGTTTATGAAAAGTAAATTGGAATTTTAGGTCATATTGGTTTGGGCTGTTTGTTTTGTCATAGGCCGCTGCCCGTATTAAGATTCTTGAGGACAAGATTAAGTCGTTGTAGCAGCTCTGAACTTAGGAAAGTTCAGAGTCAGCTCTTGCAGCGATGTTCGACAAATATGAGGCCCTTGATCTGCTACAGTCTCTGGTTCGTCTGGCAAGAAGCGAAAGCCACAAGAAAGCGGACAAGTATGCGGCTGCTCTTGATGAGATCAGAGCCAGGACGGATGCCTTGGACTACCTTCAGCTGCAGCGCCTTTTTCTTGGGTTATTGGGGGATCCTGTTTGTGCTAAAGTTGCCAGGGAAGCCACTACTATTTTGAAGGGCGTGGACAAGGCTCCTCCTCCCTCCTCTGGCTATGGATCCATTGCACGTAGACCCTCTCCTTACCTACCTCAGCAAAGCACTCAGTGCTTTCAATGCTTTAAATGGGGGCAGGTTGCCCGTTCATGCTGTAATAACCCGGTGAGATGTCAAAGTGGTCGGGGACGAGCCGGGCGTTTTAGTCCCTAGATCTGGCTTTTGAGACAGTTTGTGTTCTAATTTCAAATAAATTGTTATTTTCATTAGCCTTGTTTCTTTCGTTCCCTTTCTCGTTTTTCCACATCGGCTTTCTTTGTTGACCTTGGGGGGACCTGCTCTGTGTCTCAATTTCGGACCTAGTTCGGAGCTCGGAGTCAACGAAGGGGTGAGTTCCCTGCTTGTTTCCTTGTTTGGTTTTCACAGGATTTTTTCCTTTCTTCCCCTATTTAGGACCCTGCTTCTTTCCATGCCAGGGTTGTTGCAGTTGCCGCAAATTTGTCAAAGGGTGATATTCCCCTATGTGGTATTATGCAGGGGCCCTCCCCTTTCGTTGGCCCCCTCCCTTCACCAAGTATGGTCGCAGCCTGCCCCAGTCAAGCGTCGTTAGACCAGCTTTGTTTCCTCAGCCCTGAGTATTTCCGAGTGGGCGAAATCCACAACCACTTGTCAGTATGGGAGCACTTGCTGAGCAGGGGTGGTTCATCTCAGGTAGACCTCACGGAGATTATTAAGGAGGGTGTTAGGATCGATCGGCTTTTCAAGCCCTTCAGAGGAAACTTTAAAGGCTCCTCATATGATTTGCTGTTCCCTCCTCCTATGCGACTTGACAACGCCAAGGTTTGTGAACAATTCCGGAGCTTTATCACTGATACTGTCGTCGATTGGATAGACGCTGGGGTACTTGCGGTTTGGGGCAGGGTTGGCGAAGTAACTTTCCCCCATTTGGTCCTTCCCCTCAGTGTGGAACCTTCCAAGCCTTGATGTTTGAATTTGTGGATTAAAGACCACTCTTTTAAGCTTGACCACCTTCTGGACTTGCCCAGGTATGTTCTTCCTGTCCATTTTCAAACCTCTTTTGATGATAAAAGTGGCTATCAACATGTGCTGCTCCATCCTTCGTCGCGGACTTTCTTTGACTTGGAATGGAATTGCGTTTATTTTGTCTTTTGCACTCTCCCGTTCGGATGGAAGGCGAGTGCTTATATATATCACCATCTCGGTCTTGCCATTACAAGTGCAGCACGTTGGTTTGGGGTTCCTGTGTCTCAGTATATAGACGATCGTCACGTTGGTCAACTCTATCGGCCACCAACCAGTTCCACTCTACCCCCTAACAGAGTACTCGCTGAGGCCGCCGCCTACATTGTATGCTATCTTCTCATAGAGGCAGGTTACTTCATAGCTATCACCAAATCGCAGTGCGTCCCTTCTATTGTTATTCGTTTTCTTGGTTTTCTTTGCGATTCCTTTCGCCAAGCTTTTCTTCTTCTGCCTGACAAGAAACTCAAGTTCAAGATACTCAGGGAGAAGATTCTATCCTCCTGGCACGTTAGTGTTAAAACCCTTCAGAGGTTTGCGGGAAAAGTTATCTCGTTCAGTTTGGCCGTTCCTGGTTGCAAACTCTACGTCCGTGAAACTTTCAAGGCCATTTCCCAGCTCTGCCGCTCCTCTAAGCCTTTCGTTCGTGTTGAGGGAAACCTTTGTACCGAGGTTTTATACTGGCGTTTCCTCGATGATTGGAGGGATTGTTTCCCTTGGCACTCCGAGCTTCATGTAACGGTTTCACTCTTTTCTGATGCCTCAACATGTGCTCAACGGTTCTGTTTCGAGACGGACGGAAGTTAATGTCCAGAGATTACTGGCCCTCTGATCCTTCTGCAGATGTCAATTTGTTGGAGTCAAGAGCTTTGTTGAATGCTCTTGTTTCCTTTAAAAGGCAGTTGTCAAATTCCCGCTTGGATATCCATATTGATAACAAAGTTCTTAAGTCTGCATTAGATGACGACGGTTGCAGGAATTCCGCAATCAACGAGGTTATCGAAGAAATTTATCGTTGTAGTCCAGATCAGAACTTCAGCATTCAAACTCTCTACGTGCCTTCGTGGCATAATCCCGCTGACGAGCCTTCGTGGAAGTGTTCGGATTTGGACTGTATGCTTTCTGTTGGGGCTTGGCTATCTTTGGAACATTTGTTCGGTCCTCATTCATTCAATTTAATGTCCTTGGACAGTAACTGTCAAAGAGATGCCTACGGAAACCCTCTGCCCCACTACACGCCCTGGGCCACCCCCGGATCTGCTGGGATCAACGTTTTCGCTAATCTTCAACTGGCTGGACGCAACATTTACATGTTTCCACCTTTTGTTCTTCTTGGACCTCTTCTTCGCTACATTGTCGACCAAGAGTTTCATGGCCCTTTTATGCTCATTGTTCCAGATATTCGACCAAGACCATTCTGGTGGGCGACCATCCAGGCCTTCTCAGTTGATCGATTTCTTTTGGGTAGGAAGGGTTCCGGTTCAGTCCTACTTTTCCCTTCCCAGCATTCTCAAGAATGGCTCGCACGTCCTCTCCAGTGGGACCTCTGGGCGTTCGGATGTGTCTGCTAGTAAATATTTTTGCCTTACAGTGCCTTTGATCCCCAGCATGTCTGTACCCTAATGACGTTGATACCAACTTTTGTCAGACTTGTGGTTCGTGGACATGCCTTAAAAAATTTGTTGTGCCTACCAAGACTGTTGACCATGCAGAGATTGCTAAACGTTTCCAAGAGTTTAATGATGTGTTCAAAGCCAAGCCTTACCAAAGACGGAAGTCCGCCCTTGAGCGAGAGCAATTGGATTTCCTAGCTTCCTTATCTCCCCCGAGAGACATTTCCTCGTGTACTTCGGAGGAAATTGTTCATACATGTAGCAAGGACAGGTCAGGAAGTATAAGTATATCTTAGTGAGGGACGCAACCTTTTTCGTTGTCGATTTCTTTACCAGGGATCACGCTTCAGATCTCGGCCGCCTTTTGGCAAACCAAGGTGTTTAGACTTAAAGACCTGAAGGGATTTTTATTTAAGTTCACACTTACTAAAACTTTTTGGGGTGACACATCTTGCCCTTTTGTCTTAGAGCCTTTTACGAACAATGAGGTCTGTCCTGTTTCCTGGATTGAATATTATTTGTCTATTTGTCACCTTCTTTCCATCGAGTTAGCTGGCGGGTATATGTTTAGGACTACTGACCGCCATAAAGTTATAAGCTCAAGGCCTTTTCTTGGTTCCGCGGATAATAACCGTCTGTGCAAACACCTCACAGGGGCTAAGATAGATTGTGGGGAAACCCCCCACTGCTTTAGGCTTGGCCTTTCAAATACCCTTAATATGATGGGTTGCTCTCCGGATGAGATTTCTTGCTGCGTAGGATGGAGGAACGGCGATATGGTTAACCATTACAATAAAATGTCTACTATAGCTGGTTCCTCCTCTGTCACTAAGCGACTCCTCTCGAGTACCGAGTGCCTTGTTCGGACTCAGATTTCTCATCCTCTAGTTATGGGTTACTGATGTTTTTCTTGTAATACCATAGGGCTGGTGTATCGGCTGGCCTAGAGTAATAATAGTCATGGGCGGGGGTATCTATTTTCACTGCATAATTAATTAGCTCATGGCAGAAGTTTTCATTATGCGTTCAAATTCCCCCGTTTCCGCGCATGCTTATTGAGGTGTTGATGCTTTGTGATCTTAGAGTATATATTTTATTGTCCTGCCTGAAACGTGGTCATTTTAACCGTACTCCGGGACGACGGCCAACTTTTGCGACCCACCCACCACCCCTGGTGGCGGTTGACAGCACCCTATGCTTTATCCTCTTTGCATGCCTATTGCCTCAGCATTCGTGAAATCTTCCCATAACTTGACCTTATGCGATGAGGTAATGAGTATGCAGTGAGGATATTATACTATTTTATAAAGGGCACAAGTGATCTTTACATAAAGATCATGGTAATCGTATTTTCATTAATAATTCAGAGATAATTTCATTGTTTATGTAGTGTACCCCGATTTCCCCCGAGACCGAAATCAAAACCGTCTCCGGCCTTTTCAGAATGATCATTCTATACCAGCTATAAAGATGTATGCACGCGACTGATTTCTGTCATCTGAGAGGATAATAGTCTCATGAATTATTAATGAGTTTGTGAAGTTTTGATTCAAGGAAGCTTACTGGTAATTTTCTTTATTTCCTGCAAACCCCTAAGAATGTAACTTGAAAGTTTATTAGAAAGTAATCAGTGTAAAGCATGTTTTGTCTGGCTTGGGCCAATGGTGGGCATGATTTGGCAGGAAGGGATTTTGTACATGCAACAGTGAATCAAGTTGCTTTAGAATCACTTGGAATGATTTCCGAACAGGTCCCTACTTCATTATGCATGCAGGATAAATTAATTATGCATTCGTGCTATTGTTTTGTAGAACAATATGTACACCCAAGGGAATCTAATATATATATGGCTTATTTGTACTTATAGTCCAGGGTCATATGTCACTCCCGTAGGAATGTCATGATCATTTTAGTTTCTTTGCTGAAATCTATACTTTGGAGCGAGCTGAATTGGAACAACTTTGTCACCAATTTTTTCAACGTTGGTGACATCATTTTTTTATGCAAATGAGTTATGACATCATAAAGTATCCATGTTATGGCTATAAAAGAAGGTTAAATAAGTAATACGGCTAAATAAAACTAATTTCTGATTGTATTTTCACATCTCTACCTTAGATAAAGGGACCAGAATGGTTATTTCAGTTTTGGGCACCTTGTTTCGATTAATTTCAATTAGTTATGACGTCATAAACTGACATGACACGTTACAAAGAACTAATTAATTCTGTTGCCTTAGAACAGGGAATGTCAGTGTTGTTGTTTTGTCCATCCAGTACTAGAATATCACTGTGACATTAATTTTATTTTCTTTTGAATTTAATATAAATCAAATTTGTCAAATGTGTAGATTTCAATTATCCAAGTAAACTGTGATGTCATACATTCATCGACTACTGAAGATTTAGAGGTATCATATCACTTGACTAAATTGTACATTATCAACTAAAATATCAACTGTCAATGCTTGAGTATGCGCAAGTACCATTAGCCAGTGTTTACCTCATCACGCAATAGCATAGTCAGAATACTCCTCTCTTCTTCGGCACAGTCTATAAAACAAGATCCTCATCGTCACTATCCACAGTTTGAACAGTGACTTCTTCAGCATTTCTGTTTTCACAATTTGACTCACAGGAACTGCACATGTCCATACATTTCAAGCTGTGTTTTCTGCATGAACAGCTTAAAGTGGCGCAACTTCCTCTACATCCGCACTTCACCAATTCCAGGACAGCCTTGGGTGCAGGGGGAAGGGTGGTTGGGATAGCCTGCAGTCGCTCACCATCTTGACTCCATCCATGAGATGTTGGCACAGGAAGATCCAGGTATGGAGAACCACATTCCTTCCACACTAACGCAACATAGTTGGCTCTTTTAATCATCTGCTGAAGAGCAGCCTTCGTCGGTAGCAACTTCTCGTCTGCATATTGCTTCTTGCTGAACAAAAACCAACGCAGTTCCTTTACGGTTGCAATCTGGACTGACGGCAGGTACAGCCGGCACATATACAGCTCAAGCATCCTAGACACACCGTCTTCAACGTGCGCAGAGCTTCCAAGCCTTGCAAATGCTTCCAAAACTTGTTCATTGGCTTTCTTTAAGACATTCCAGCAGGAGACTTTAGACTTGCCACATATTGTTCCCGTTTGATCACAACCACTGAATGCCTGAAATCCTGGTAATGCTGCTACAATGCGACCCCCTACAGCGTTGTACAGAGGACCCAGTGGAATTGATCGAGGCTTGGCTCCTGTGCCAGCTACTACGGACGTTTCTTTGCATAGACTTGTATACTTCCATAAGGCCAGTACCAATACATCCGTATTGGGGCTCTGAATGCAGAGGGATGCTGCTCCTCTCTCCATAGCATGGATGGCATGTAGAAGCATGCATGTGTCCGCTTCTTCTTGGGTGGTGTTCAAGTGATGAACAGATAAATTGTTGGACCTGCATTGACTCTTTAAAGTTACCACATAGGTCTTCTGCGAGTCCCTCATACACTCGAGGATATAAGATGCAAAGTACATGGCCAACGATTCCTTGTTGACATTACTGCTTAGCAGCTGCTTGAGAGTGATCTTTTCGATGACTGCACCATTGGAGATTTGGTACACCATGGGCCTTTTGCAACCTTGGCGAAACTGGCGAATTCCCTGCTTGAGAGAATTTGGAATGTCATAACGATCAAAAACGACGTGGACCTCGTCACATTCCTTGGACCTATTGTCGATGATCTCAAGAAAATGACTGGCGAGATCACGGCCATTGCATACCCATGTTGGCTTTCCCATCGACTGAACGACGGCCATACCATCAATGATAACAACGCTCTTTCCTGCATGCTGGCACCGATCTTCTTCCTGGTCAGGGCGTTGGTCAGGGAGCGAACTCTCCAGGATGCTCATGAGCTTACTCTAGCCAACGCAATGGCGAAGGTCACCATCAGAATTGAACAGCGTTCTGGGAAATGCAGC
>NC_090872.1:41872823-41875323 GCF_036669935.1 Montipora foliosa
GAGGGAAAACAGTGGAAGGAAGAAGTTTGCAAATATCTGATTGCATACAGATCGACTCCTCACACCACCACCGGAGTGAGTCCAGCTGAACTGCTGTTTAGAAGGAAAATTCGGACCAAGTTACCTGAATTCCGTGAAGATAATGTAGCAAGTGAAGTGCGAGACAGAGACAGCGAAGTGAAAGCAAAGGCTAAGTTATGTGCAGATGAAAAAAGGCATGCAGAGTATTCAGATCTGGTTCCAGGTGACAAAGTCCTGGTAAAACAAGAGCAGCAGAACAAGTTGTTGACACCATTTGCACCAGAACTGTATGACGTTGTAAGCAGAAATAACAGCAGCATTGTTATCAAGTCTCCTGAAGGTGTTCAGTATGAAAGAAATAAAGCCCACCTTAAAAAGTATGAGGCTGAAGCTGTTGATCCTCCTGCTGGAGAGAATGCTGTTGAAGTGGGACCAGACCCTACAGACCTTAAGATGGATTGTGGAGAAGCAAAGATTGCTGCACCCACAAGACCTGTTCGTCATAAGAAGTTGCCGGCGAAGTTTAAAGACTTTGATATGACTTGATTTATTAGAACTGTTTGTGTTTAGCTAGGACATTGTTGAGTCATTTCCTTTCTTTACTAGTAACTGTAAATTGCATTTATCCAGGCAGAGTCAAGGTTTTCATTATCTATGCAATTACTAAGTTTGCTCTGATTTGTTCTAGTGGTTGTTAAGTATGTTTGCTTCCCATGTAGTGTTCCGGAAAAAGGGAGGGATGTAGTGTATGTTCAGTGCATCCTACATGATGTATCTAGCAGTGCAAAGAGTGATGGGATTATTATTAAAAGCATGGCGGATTAGATTCGGAGTGTTTTCTGGTGTGGCTTGATAATCCATTGGAATCGGTTTCAATACACGATTAAGACACAACATATAAGTGCATGAATGGTAGAGCCCCTGGCTACCTTATTAACAAATTTACACGTAGATCAGAACTTCATGACAGAAATACGCGATATAATAAAGATTTAAATCTGCCGAGATGCAGATTAAAAACTGGGCAACGATCTTTTGCCTATAGAGGGGCTACCTGCTGTAATAGACTTCCCAAACATCTTAAAGAAGTAGTGAACACTGGTACTTTTAAGGAGAGACTTGTAAATATGCTTTTAATGTAAAATTAATTTTATTTTCTTTATTTTCTTAGTAGTTAATTTCATTAGTTATTACATTTTAGCCTTTGTCTTATCTTGTAATTTTAATATATTGTGGCTGAAAAGCCCTGTAAAGGGAGCTTCAATAAATGTATGTATGTATGTATGTATGTATGTATGTATGTACTTGTGGTCTTCCAAGTGTGAAGGTTTGCTTTCTTCATTGGACTCCAAACACTTAGTTTACGCTCAACGATCCTTTCTTTTACAAAGGTATTGAAAAGGTTCTGACCAATCTGATCATGCTCGAGAACTGCTTCTTTTACTGTTACCGGCATAACAGCCATAACAGCATAACAGCCTATTGATCAGTTCATTTTCCTTGTTAACAAATGGATCATTTTCCTTAAATAGCTCTTTCAGCTCCTTCACATTCTCCTCGTAATGGGTAATAACAGCCTCTGCAAATCATGGTGATGCGTGAAGCTGTGAGTTTGTAATCCAACTATGGCCTCTGCTTGAGTAGCAAGGCGACTCAATTCTGGAGCATTAAGAAACCATCTTGCCATAGCGGCTGGTTGCTGGGTCTAACCCTTGAGGCCACCTTGGATCTTCATGGTCTTGTTTACATGCTCAATTGCATGCTTTGGACCTATGGCGCAAAAAGGTATGTCATTCTTGTTGACGCAGAAATTTCCACTCATGAATTCTTCATGTATTTCGGGATCAGTCGATTCGACGACTTCCATTTGTGCCAAGTAGAGAGGTACCATTCGTGCATAGTTAAGTTGATCATGCGCGAAGAAATACTTGCACAAGGCCTTTCACGATTCAAGATGAAGTTTCCAGTTTCCTTCTCTAGTTGCACGAAGGAACATCAGTATAAAGGCTACAAACTCCATATATTCCCTTGCAAACTTGAACATGGGACGTTGTGGCTCCATCTTCCGGTCAAAGTCGTGTATCTTCTCCTTAAACTTCTCTGACTCCATTGCTTTAAGGATCTCTTGATGGTGTTTACCAAACTCGCTGTATTTGCCCTCCTGGCTGGATGCATTCATTGTGTAAGAAGCATGACTCATACTCTGAAAGTTAGCGCCACTCTCTTCTTTCTCCATCTTCAAAAATGCCTCAACGTGCAAGTCACAGAGAGCAGAGTACGTCATACTGTGTGCTGTCAAGGCACGTTTCATATGATTCCCTTCAAGAATTTGTTGCTTCGTAGTGGATCCATATATCCCAGCTTCTACCCACGCGTCATCAAAGCCACTGTCTTCAATGGATGACCCAAGAGCACGCAATGCTGCCATAACAGTATACATCTCGCCAAGCCGGAAAACAAGGTGATCTAATGCAGGCAC
>NC_090872.1:41885323-41940323 GCF_036669935.1 Montipora foliosa
GACTATTTCTCTAAAATTCAAATCTGGCTTTGAACTCCTCGAAAACCAAATGGATGCTGATTTCAATGTGCCAAATGGAGCGCGTCCACAACTTATATTACCGCTCACTGCCTATGACATGTGGTGACATTCAGCTCAAGCGGATACCATGTACCAAGTTATTAGGCATTCATTTGATCAACATTTTACCTGGAGTTCGCACATAAACTCACTGCTTACTTCTGGTTATGGAACATTGGCAATACTGCGGAGGCAATACTGCAGAGGCTAAAAATAATGTTGAAGATTGACTATGCTAGCTCAGTATTTCATCCGTGGCCTTTATACCAGCAAGAGCAGCTCCAACGTCTTCAGAATACATGCGCAGGCTTTGTTCTGAGAAAATTTGCCCGACAAGAGGACCTGCTGTATCTAGTAGCTTGATATGGCTACCATTCAATTAGTCAAAGAATGGATTTAAAATTTAATATTCTAAATCTTACATACAAGTAATTATAATTATACAACTGTGTAACTATTGTGTACATAATAACTAGTTAGCGTAGTTTTAGTCACTCTTAGCAATTTAGGAATTAAGGAGTTATTGTAGTTTTATTGAATTTTACAGGTCAAGAGCCATTTTGTATTTATGGAGATACTGTAAATAAACCCAGGGCTCGAAATTGCGACCAATACAGTCGCATTTGCCACTATTTAAAGTTTTCCCTTTGCCACTAAAATATCTTGAGAAGTCGCAAATTTGCCACTTCGCTGCTACTTTTGCTAAAATAAATAAATAAATAAATGACAAAATTACTTTGTTTCTCGCTGTGAATTTTCTCTGAAGATAGCATAATTGTAGAGTAATTTAGCAGCAATGTTACGTGCAGAGCTCCATTCCTTCGATCATTCGCCATTTTCAGCGGTCTCTTTACACACAAGTATTGCGGGCTCATATTTTTTGCTAATCTGCTGACAACACAATGCAGCGCAGTGATTTTGCGACTAAAATTTGCGAAATTGCAACTAAATTTTTGTATCTTGTCGCAAAATGTGACTGGATTTTTTCGTTAATTTTGAGCCCTGAAACCACTATTATTATGGAAGTCTTTATTGAAAACAAGTCATCCCTAACCAAATACAGTTGTGAGCCAATCAACCAGCCTAGTCAACTATGCTGCATATGTACAAAAAAAACTAATTTAAAAAAATAAAAAATAAAATTAAATGAAGGTTGTTCCTAGTTATGTAGATACTGAAGCTAACAAATGACTATTATTGCCATTTCTGTGCCTTCTCTATCATTATGCTTATGGCTTTCTTGTCTTGAAAAATGTCAGCTAACTCTTTTGCCAAGTTAATGATGGAGTGTGCAGCTACAATGTCAAAAACGCCTAACCTTAAATCTGCATACTTGTCTCTTTTAAACATTGTCCTTGCTGGTATTGTTCCCGGTACGCACACAGTTCCTTCTATTATGTACCATTCCTTGTTCATTTTGTCCAGCACACTCTTATCAGGTTTGTTGGCACCTTTTCTTGTGCATTTTCCCAGATAACAAGGAATATACCACAGTACTTTTGCTGTATTCATACATTCTCCAAACTTGGAACTCAGGGTGGTTTTGCTTATACCAAGGTAGAGAGTTTTCAGATTCACTAAACTCAAACATTTCCTGTATGTTGTGGTATAGTGGTTGTAGCATTCGATAAGGTCTGTTCTTGTACAATGTTTGTCATTTTTGAGCAACCATGTAGGTTGTGGGATACCATTTCTTGATCATTGGAGCATACTGGGCAGTTGATTTCATCAACATTCTCTTGTAGCTTTTCTTTTCTATAGATCGTTTTCACTGTCACACAATAAAAAAATAAATCAAAAACCATCCAGTGGAAAAAGTCAAGAATTCGTGATGTTGTAGAAGATAAATGAAGAAGACACTTCTCCAAGTTTTAGGCCCGTGCGTTTCCCCAAACTTCAGATATTCATCGAAATGTTTCGCAGAAATTTACAGAGCCCAGTATGAAAACGCCATGTTGGTGCACATCTGTGGTGCACCAATATGGCGGCCGGAAAATAGTGTCAACATCGATCTGTTACATACTTTGACTATCTAGGCGAGTGATCATCTGTACTGAACAGACAGCTATTTACTTAAGCACTTTTCTTAATGCTTTAAATTCTAAAAAGGCTCAAAACCATGAGATAAATATATATTTCTCAATAAACTTGATCGTCGCCTCGTGTCATGCACCGCTATAACTCAGAAATTCAAAATGCTCTGGTTTCCAAACGAAGCACGCTATTGAGCTTTAAAATTGCAAATGGGTACAAATTTACCGCCTCTTATGCCTGATGAGGATAAAAACTTTCGTGGCTCTTTAGTTTTGGATTTTAGAAAATGATGACGTCACGTGAAAACAATCTATACATCTTAGTGTTAATTAATTGTTGTCTAATGGAGGTGTCCACTGACAGGACTATATATCTGGGATGTTCCTCCATTCCTTGAATATTTGATATGATGCAAGCGCTATTTCTGGATCCTTCCAATGCTGAGTTACATATTTTCCAACCCAGTGCTGTTCCATGACTGCAGTTTTTCTCTTCTACTTGGTGGCTTTACGTAGTATTTCTTTAATGTTTTTGGGTTCTTTACCATCAACCGTTACTACCTGATTGGCTTGTTCGATGAGTGTGGCTCCATCATTAAATTGGGAGTCAAGTTGTAGCTCTTCAATATAATTTTATATCTTAGAATCGTTAAAATTAATACTGATTTCAAACTCCTATCTTCCTTTCTCTTCTGAGAAGACTTAACTAACTTAATGAGTTCATCGTCCAAGGTGTTAATTTAGTGGGCCACTTTTATCTTTGTGTGTTTTTAGAGTGCTTCTATCTCGATTAGTCCTTTTCCTCCCTCTCCAGGGGTCAAATACAGGAGTTGTGTTGTTTCATGTTTATGTTTGCCATGACACTCGTTGATGATTTTTCTTGTTAGCTTGTCAAGATCTCTTAAGATATTAATTGGTCAATCAGTTGTGCATGTGTAATACTGCAATGCAGGCGGTGCATAGGTGTTTGTAGCTTTGACCTTGCATGGAATATTGTTAAGGGGGATGACCAAATGACCCACATTTGTTTCCCACAATGTATTCTACAGCGGCCTCTTTGATGGTTTTATCATCCAGGTGTTGGGTGTTTTGGAATTTACCCAGAAATTTTTAGTGATCATGGTCACCAATGAGCGCTACATTGTCATCGTCATGGGCAGGCATGTTTGCAATGGTAATTTCAGTTGACCTCTCTTAATGTGCACTGCTGCACTCTTGTTTGTTCGCCATTCTAAGCTGCAATATCCTTAAACATTACTCTCAGTTTACTTGACACAATTTCTGCCTTCTGTTCAGACTTGTGGTATGTTGTAAGGTCATCTACGAACAATAAATGAGTGATCTTCTGGTTAGATGCAGGAGATAACCTGTACTCATCTATACTTCTCAAGTACCATGCAGTGAGATTCATTGGAAGAGTAAACAGTCTTACACAAAAGGAGTTGCCTTGCAAAATCTCTTTGTTCACTTTTATTGGACCAATCTTATTATAATTATAATTATTATTAGTTAATATATAATTATTATTATTATTATCATTATTATTATTAATATTCGATGTTTTGGAGTAGTCATGACTCCATTAACAAGAAAAAATTATACATACATGTATGATGCAAATTACAGTAATGTTACTGTATTTAAAGCGATTTTTTGCTCGCATTAACAGCTCCACGCTTCCAACAGCTCTTTTTATTTTCATGATTATTTTATGCACGCGCTGCGTGCCTATTTGCCACCACTGACTTACACTCACTTGCTCACTCACTCTTACATCTTGATGACATTGTGTGTGCATTACCACAAGAAGGCTTCAAACATGATAGGGAAGACAGAGGAATTTGAAACATAAGGAAGAAAATGTTATTGACACAATAGTTATTAATTTATGCAATCACCGTTATCAAAGCAATGCGAGGAAGTCAGGGGGATTTGGACATAGCAAGCAGTGTTTCCTTTTTCCGTTTCATTGAAGACAAAGACAATCCAATAGGCCATACTTTCGAATTCAAAGCTAGTCTTTTAGGAGTGCGAAGTTGTGGTGATGGTACCGGTAATAAGTTCTTCTTTACGTGTGATTTTCATAAGAGAAACGTCGTGCTACATCTACATATTCCAGTGCTTGGTAAACTTCCTTTTTGACTTACCGGTAGGTGGCCTCATGAATACACCACATTCCTTTTTAGAGACATCACTGCCAAGCTGGCTGGCCACTTCTGTTGGAGAGAATAGGACAGCTACAACACCAGGGTCTTCATCCCCTACTCTTCTCAAATAGTGTGTGGGTACTTTATTGTCCCACAGGGAACTTACGAACATAGAGATATTTGTGAGAAAGGGCCTACGGTTTATAGTCCTTATCAAAGAAGGCTTGTCTAACCATTTGCAGATCAAATTACAAAGGCAGTGCTTTCTCTTCAGTTATTTTAAGATCCTCAGTGTTGATCTGGCCTGGGTTCGAAACCGCGACCTCCCGAGTGACAGCCCAATGCTCAACCAACTGAGACACCAGTGCACGGTATAATTATACTTACTGTAGACTTGCTTTGAAGAGGAGGGTGGGGTATACCACTGCAAGGTAACTGGCTACAGAATCTACATGTATGTCACCAGACTCCCAGTAATTATTGCTTGCAAACCCTCTGTTGTTTAAAGCAAGGAAAAAGCTATCTGGCCCTGGTTAGTGAAAACTTTCCTTGACTCTCATGGTGAAGGGAAATACGAAAACTGAAAATGAAGATACATCTTTTGACAACCTTATAGAACCTTTTAGTAAGAAAACCAGTAGATCTCAAAAAAATTGTAAAGTCATTATTTTTCTTTTGACATTTCCTTAAAATTTCAAACTTTGTGCTGTCGTCCGGTTCCAGATCATCTCTGAGATGGTTTCCGATCGGCAGTCGGAAACCATCTCAGAGAGCAACTTGATTGAAACGGAACGACATTATGCAAAGTTTTAGAATTTTAAGGAAATGTCAAAACAAATTGGAAAGTCATTTTCATAGTGGATTCAACGTATGCCTGGTGTACAGGCAAGGCTGTCTTTCCTTGGCATCATTTTCCACAATAATGTTAGCATCTTGTCCCAACATTCCATTCAGGAACCATTGTGTAATCTGCTGTTTTGTCATCCAAGAACAATACATGTAATTGTAGAGTAATAATATTGTGTTACATGTATGTTTTAATCACATGCAAAAAATTCAGGGCTCGTTCTTATGTGTAAAATAAAAAAAAATACACCCAAAAAAGTCCCTCTTGATGATGTTTTTGTCCAGAGCCCTTCTGTTGAAAGTTAAAACACAACTTGAGGACTGCTTTTGAAGAAATTGTGATACATGATTGTACATCTATCCTCAAAAATCGGATTTAAAAATAAATCAGAAAAGATTGAATATTCAACCTACCTGGTCATCATCGACACCTCCCACTATTGTCAGTGATTATTGGAAGGCTGAGTTTTAGTTGATCTCAACCTGAATGAAAGGCTTTTATAAGCTATAGGTACACTGTAGTATGGTTTTCTTCCCTCATCCAAATCCGGCTCTCAGCTGATTACATTTGATTGTAGACATGGTCCATTAATACACTGTAACAGCTACCAGAGGTACCTTAATTATGTACAATGTCTATGCTTTCCATTGGATTTCACTGAGCACTGCACTTCCTTGCATGATTCAGACTGCACGGGGCCGGGGGATGACCAGCAGGGCCATATTTGTATTCAAATCATTCTTTATCTTACAGAAACGTGGAAAATGTAAAGGCAGCATTTCTTTGAGTTCAGTGAAGGCTGTTGAGTTTGTAGACAACACAGCATTTAATCAAGATAAAAGAAACTGCTTTCAAGTAAGTACAGTGTATAAAATTATAGTTATACTTGTGTAGTGAACATTAGCAACTTCAGAAATAATGAGGGAACATCATTAATTTTGCTCAAAGCAGGTTATCAAGAGTATACAATAGTATGACAAAAATTAATAAAGAATAGTTCTCTACTCCCAAATGCTGTTCAACGCTGATATTCGGCAAAAGTATACAATAGTATGACAAAAATTAATAAAGAATAGTTCATTGTTTAAAATTATGAAATCTTACATCATTTCCAATGTTCTTGATTCATTTTCAATGAAACTGTAAGTAAAATCGGTGAACTACAGGCATTGTAATAGTGACCATGGACACTTGCATTTAAGCTGTACTTTCATGAGCGTTCATTGGATATAAAATGATAAATAGTTTAATACAAGGCACATAGTGCTGAGTTAGCTATAACCAGTCTCACATCCAACAAGCGCGAATGGAATATCTTTTTTGTTTAATTAAAGTTTCATCAAATTCTGAACGTAACAGATGTTGTGTCCTAGGAAATTTGGGTTTTCATGCAAACACTTGACTATCAGTTTCCAGATTATGTCATACTGTATATGATCTGATAACCGAGATTGAGTGAACAATAATAAAAATATTATTCAGAAAGCTAGAAATGCAATATCCTGGGCCCGGTTGTTCAAAAACCGATTAATGCTAATCCTAGATTAAAATTTTACCAAGGAGTTTATTTCTCTACTCCTGAATGCTGTTCAACGCTGATATTCGGCAAAACTTTACAATTATAGAAGAAGCAAATGTTGAAAAGCAAAAATAAGCAAAGGAAACTTTCACCAAAAAGTTAAACACATGAAACAAAAGATTACGCTAATCCTGGATTAAGTTAATAGACTTTAGAACAACCGAGCCCTCAAGGTAGATTAAGAAAATTAACATTTTGATAATTAGTGTTTTTTACTATTTTTACAAGCTTCATCTCTGTGTACAAAATTAAGGCCATCTAGAAAACTCAGAGCCAAAAATATCTGTGAACTACTGGGTGTACATGTCTACACCAAATTAATGATAATACTATTCTAGTGTTGTAAACAATGTTTAAATTTGGCTTGAACGCACGGAGCGCTGCATTTAAGAAAATATGGTAACCCATTGACAAATTTTGCTTTCATGGCCATGACATCATCGACCGTCCTTCCACCTATCCATGTATGCCAATGCGACCAGTATCATGCTAGTTTACGGCATACATCTTTGATATTGGACATCCATGTTGATCAATTGACATCTGTCAAAACAAGGTATTCACTGACCACTAACACATGAGCATATCACAGGCTCAAGCTTAGAGCTCACCGAGGTCAGTTGACTGCTGACCAGGTACTGGTTTTGGATTGGATTGCAGGCTCAACCTAGGTTAACTCACCTAAACATAAACAAAGCTTCATTTTTTGCACGCTTTCTGTGGCTCGCCTTGTCTACACGGCCATACTACGTCAACGTTTGTTCTTACACAGTCAATGCTTTTCGTGTTCAGGTGGAAAACGGGTTGGAAAATGTTTTTTCTGCATTGTTCGCTGCTTTTAATCCAGTTAACAATTAGACCCGTAGCCCAAAAGGGTCAATAGCCCATGAGGCGAAGCCCTTGAGGGCGAAGGGTCTAATTGTTTTAGTATCACCCAACTAGTTGGACAGAAAAGGCAATAATAAAGTTAGCAAATGCAAGTGGAAGAAATGTTTATTTGGGATTAAAACAAAAGAAAGCGTCACACATTTCGCTACTCGAGGACTATTAGTACCGGTAATAGTCCTCTAGTAGCGTAGCCAATCAAAATGCAGGATGTGCATTAGTCCACTAGTTGGGTGATACTAAATGCAGTTATTCAAGTGAAGCATTGGGGGGATATAAACTTAAAGCTGAGTGGCATCTCTTTAGAAGCTCTGATAAGGTTACATGATGCCTGGAGGACCTACGACTAGAACAGAAACGAAAGGAGAGTGAAAGAGAATGACAATGACAAAACAGAACACCAGTAATACATGTAGCTTATACGTTGTGGAGGGAGCTACATGTACTTCACAAATTCTTTCCTTGGGCACTAAAACCGTTTGTTATTTTTACAGAATCCGATTTGTTATTTAAAGTGAATGCATACATGTATTATTAGAAAGTGGTTTAATCGGTTTTTCCTTTGTTCAGGAATGAAACTCAAATTTTTATTGTCAACTGGAATTAAAGAACAATTATCTGTACCCTTTTGGACTTAAAGGAAAAGTATATTTGTTTGTTTGTTTTGTTCTAACATGCGACCAAACAAGTGCTTTTTTAATCCATTTGCTCAACTGGTTTTCGTTGTGCCTCGACAGTGACAACAAAATTTTGCCCTTATGTTACAAACCCATAAGTTTGTTTAAAGCACCTAAAGGTAATTGGTGTTGGAGTGGATCTTGTTTGAAGTTCGTCCTTTCTTGGTTGCATTCCCGTATTTTGCCGATTCTAGTTGCAAGCCAACCTGGCCTGTTTTTATGAAATATATCAAAGTGGGAATGATCTCGTTTTCAGAGATAAAGTGGAATAAAGTACATCAGTAAAACTGTTGTTTTTAACCTTGAACTGACAAAGTTTTTTTATGGTCTCTAATTTTAGCGTGATTCCTATTTGAGGGTATTGACAGTAATTGACTCTGAAATGGGTTTTTTCCTTTTCCATTTGCTGGCTAAGGGTGTGCTTGTTTTCTTTTAAAACTCATGCGTTTCAAGAAAAACTCATTGGCAAGCTGGTGAAGTCTAAAGTCATTTCCACTCGAAAAGCCGCTACCGCACTCATCGCTTCGTGATTCATGCGATATAGGTTTTTATCGTAAAATTTACCTTGGAATTCATTAGTTACATGTAGGCAATGATTTAATTAAGCAGCAACCGGAAACATCAAAACATGCACAATTCTAAACCTTTTATTGTCACCCTACAGGCAGACAGAATAAATAACCAGGGAGCTCTGCTTTTAGGCTTGGCTAAATCTATGTATTATTATTATTATTATAATAACATGGGTGACAAATTACTCCTTAATTTTGGCATGAGATTTCAGCGTTAATTTATAATTTCACTTGTGAAATTACATTGTTGCCATGGCAACTTTTCATATAGTGCTAAAATGGCATCCAGGTTTGAATATTAAGGAGTAATTTGTCGCCATGTTATTAACAGCTACTCCAATGGTATACTCGTGAAATTAGGGAATAATTTCACTTGCGTTTTGTCCAAAATCAAGTAATTTCCCTCACCTAAAGGCTTGGGAAATTATTTGAATTTGGACAAAAGGCACGTGAAATTATTCCCTAATGTCACGCGTCACCATTTGATTACCCATACTTTTAACTCGATATTTGTGTCACTGTGGTCGAGACATGAGAATTTTGAGACGCAAGAATCAAATTTTTAAGGTTGAGAATCATCGAGGATCAAGAATCAAGAAAGGAGCTCTTGAATATTAATTTATTGATAAATTCAAACTAGTTTGAAAACAATTCTTTTTTTGAGGGCAGAACAATAATAAGCAAAATTCAATATACAATAATAATTATTATTGTTGTTGGTACACTGTAATCATGCTCCCTACAGATGTATGTTGCAGTGTGCCATCCTTGGTCCTCAAATAAACCCCTTCTTGTGGCTGGTATATCGGCTGATAATGTATGGTGCTGAAAGCTTTGAGAGCAAAAGGGGAATTTTTCTCAGCCAAGGACATTATCAGCTGATACATGCAATTACCAGGAAGGGGTTTATTTATTTTGCATGTACATGTATAACCCTCCCATTAATTTTTTAGTGGGTTAAAATTGCTCATATAAAGCTATTTTTGATGTAGTAGTGAATAAATAGGGACTTTAAGCAAATCGCTACGGCTGGCGCTAATATGGATGGCGGAAGTAAATTTTCCCCAAAATTAGGAGACACTGCACATGTACGTCGGTTGCATCCATGTATGTAAGTCGGGATGTTTTGGCGTAGTGTCTACTACGTCGGGTTTATTTTGCTTCTGTGGCCCTTTTCAAAGGACATCTAGGCATTTTAAGAATTCCATTGGATACTATATCCTTTAAAGTCAATTTAAGTCAAAGATTGTGTCAAGGTTGCCTATAGTAAATCCGTATCATGAATTTGCGATAAGTTTTGGCCAAGATGATTCGAAGTAACTCAAGTGAAATATATGTGTTCAGCACGAGGTTATCAGTTTGCTTTGAGGATTTAGTGAAGATGTTTTAATTTATATATGGATACTATACGAGGCTATTTTGCTTCTTTGAGTATTGATATATTTGTGTTCTTCACTCGATATTCTTTGAGATATTTGTCTCTGAAATTATTTATTTCATCCATCAAATTGTTGTTATTGTAAAAAGCGTATGGCATTCGCTTTTGCTCAGAAATAATCTGTTCTTCCTAGCAAGGCGAACAACAGCCATCGTCCTTTGAGCGAAGCCATTTGGCTGTGAGAAACTGAATGAAAGATATTTTAAACTCCTTAGCCCATGTTTCTTAGTATTTTGCTTTGCTAAACTTAAAATCTAGCAGACCACCGAGACGTACTCTCCCCAGACCTTTTCAGTCACGGCATCCGTAGTAGCACCAGCCTTAGTGGTTTGCTTAAACTCCCTAATATTATGTGTGATTGACCCGAGCAAATACAGGTACATTTTATTGGACAGATTAAATTAACTTTATTTCTACTGTGATTGGACAAAATCTTGACAAGCTGTTATATGAAATGAAACGTGCAAACCTGGTTTATCTGGTTTGTGCGCTGTTGTCGCATTGTTCAAAACTTGACTAGAAAAAAAAGTGTTTTTGTCTCAGGAAAAAAAATCATTAACCCATTGACTCCCATGGGTTCCCTATTCACGAGTAAAATCGTCTGGCATTAGACAGAGTAAAATACTAAGTCTGGCTGGTTTCAGCCGGTTTGGATGTCCAAGGATTAATCATTTTAATTATTGTCACTGTGAGGGCTGAAAAAGAAGTTACAACTGCGAAACTCATGAAGGATTTATGTTGAAGGTGGACTGTTGGACAAGAACAGTTGGTTTATTTTACAGTTAGTAAATGCAGTGTATTAATTCTCTATTTTATAAAATGAGTCAGTTATTTTGTATAGGGCTGAATCTGAAAGTCTACTCATACGTAACTTTTTTCACCTTCAGACATTAATTGACAGCACATGTTGCTGTCTTTGCCACCAGCTCTTTAATGTCAGTATCCCATGGCTCTACAAAATGAGTTTGTTTTCCTTCCGTGTAAAATAATGAGAATGAAAAGTTGAAACTCTTGTGCTACCTTTTTCCACTGGCTTTGTTTGACTTTTCGATGGAAGTTATTGCAGGACAAATACGGTATCTACGCATGTGACATATAAAGTTTTGGCAATAAACTTGTGCGAAAAGTAAATGGGTGGGTTATAATCTTCGTTATCTTTCCATTGAAAAACTGCTCAGCACAACTTGCTCCATAATTAGTATACTTACTTGCATCCAATCAATGCACAAGCACTGAAACAATGCCATGCAGCCCTTTTTTTAAATTCTAGCCTTTGCAGGTCTAAAAACTGACTATTATTATTTGTGCGTCTATACAGTCATGTAGGTTGCCCTTCTTCTCTAAAACATTTTGGTTCACTTGAGCCATGCACATCCTAATAATACAATGTATGTTCAAGTGGAATCCTTCTAAAAATATGCAAAGTTCCCTTCGTAGCTCTTGTGTACACATGTTGGTTTCATACTTTTGAAATTTTCTGGTATTTGAAATAATACACGTTTCACATTCAGTTTAGTGAGTATTTCATTGCCACCTCTTGTACTGGTCAAGAGTCTTGTTTTAGGTCTAAGGATAGAATTAGATAAAGGTTAGGGTTGTTTTGGCAGTGCATGGTACTAATCCCTGACCTTTGGCATGTACAATTTTCTGATCAGAGTTGTTGATACAAGCAATAGACTAAATCTTGCATTTACAGAACTACAGTACTTAATATGGCAAGTATTGTCTGCAAATTGGAGAATGTATGATTTTAAGGTCTGAGTTCGATAGATGCAATTATAATTGATAATTGTTTTTATTACATTCTGGTCAAAACCTCAGGTACATGTACATGTAGAACATATAACAGTCATGGTATTACAAAACACAGTTTTCCATTCTGTAGGTTGTTTATGATGATTTGGTTCTGTATGTCAATGCAAACAGTGAAAATGATAGGAAAGACTGGGTGGAAGCCATTCAAGATGGTATGTTATTTTGATTTTAAATTTCCTGTTCTGTTACATTATAACTTGAAACCTAATCCCTGTCAAGGGACCAAAAGATTTGTGTTTAAAGTCAAATGCAGAACCACTGACAAACAAAATAATCCTGACCAATTGTAGCCTCAATTTACCCTGAAATACTATTAATATTTCAGTAACTCCCAATGAGGTTCTTTTTACCAAAGTCTACCAAAATGTAATCCAGTCTTTTAAGTGGTGTGAACCATTTTATGGTTGTGAAAGTGTCTTTAGCTGTGCAAGCACGTACGTTATTAAAGCCACACATGCAATACTTAAACTATCCAATTTATTTGATTAAGCACCCAACCTCGAATAAGTGCCTACCCCCACCACCCCACCCCCCAAAAAGTACTTTTGAGCACCCACCCCCCCCCCCAAAAAAAAAAAATAATAATAATAAATTAATAAATAAAGTGCACAAGAGGAATATGGGTATTGATTATTATGGTATTTCTTTAATGTCTTACAATCTCTAGTTTCATTGTCTGAAATTATATGACAACATTGCAATATTTGTCAAAGTTTCAATTAAAATGTCCATGTGGGCGCAAAGTTCTTTCAGCCGCAAAATCTCCCGCTCAAACTTTGTCTGCGCTCTGAATGTTCCTGATTGAGAATAAGGATCATAGCTAAAGAGACTTTGCGAAGACTGAACAATGAACAGTTACACTTTATACAATGTATGCTTTAATATCATGTCATGTTTTGTTACAAAATAAACTTTTTGCTCACTGAAAATTCAATAAGCGGCCAGCCTCGAATAAGCGCCCACCCTGAAAGTCCAAAAATTAAATAAGTGCCCTGGGCGCTTAATTGAATCAGTACGGTACTCACCTCAGTTTATGAATCAATCAGGTGACCCAATTGTGACCCAAACATCACACATCGCATTGTATGTGGGTTGTACTGTGTGTGTGGGGGGGGGGGGTCTCGGGCCAAAAATTTGAGAACAAAGGCACTTGCGTATGAAACCTGCGCGTCAATGCCAGGCCACCAAACTCTTTGTTGCAGATGCTGTTTCACTTTGGTGAATAACACAAGGGCAAAGTGCTTCAGGGATTGCAACGTGATACTTTGTAACAGAAGGCCACACTTCAGGGAAATCTCTTCCCTTAGTTCCTTGTAGGGTACTTGGGCAGTGTCCCAGTTTCTGGTGTCCAAGCATGTTTGACAATGTTCAGGGTTGCATCAGACTCTGAAGTAAGGAGAAGTTTTTGAAGAGTAAAAGTGGAGGGAAGAGATTCCACAATAACAGAATTGATATATTCTTCAGCTGGATCTCTGGGTGTGTTGGATGCCCGGCTCAAAGACAATCCGGGGTTGGTAACGTTGAAGCCTTAATTACCAATGTTTAATTCTTGGGGCCAGGTTACCATGTCCTTTGAGAAGGACTTCAAGGGGTTTGTGGTTGCCAACTAGATCAAACGGACTACCATGAATGTAAAAGTGGAATCTCTCACATGCCCAAACAACTGATAAGGTTTCTCATTCAGTTTGGCTATAGCGCTGTTCAACTGGGGAAAGGCAACAGGTTTGATAGATCCATCAGGGTGTTTCTGAGTAAGAGCGCGGCTGATCCCAATCTTGCAATCATCATGGCGTACTTGAGTGGGTAGGGAGGGCTCAAAGTGTGCTTGAACAGTGTCACTAGAAACAAGGTTGCACATACTTTTTGTGTACCTGTGCCTCATGACCAGGGTGTGTCCCTGTGTGTAAGGGGGTGTATGGGTTCAGTCATAGTGGCTGAATTTGGGACAAAATGAGCCGTAGTGTTGATCAAGCGTAGAGAGCTTCTTGCTTCCGTTGCAGTTGAGGGTGGTTGCATGTCCTTAAAATCTTGAACACAATCCTTATCAGGAGATATGCCTAGAGCAGAGATGTGGAACCCATAGTAATCTAACTCTGTGTCCACAAATAAACATTCGTTTGTGTTGACTGTAAGATTTTTCTCTTGAGGACAGAGCACTGTGTTCACTAAGGTGTTCTTCCTTTGTGGACCCATGGACCAGGATATCATCTGCTATCTTTCTGACATTGGGGCATTCTTGTAGCACCTGGCCAATTACATGCTGGCAAATTTGTTATCCTGCAGATGCTCCATATAGAAGATGCTTGTACAGTTGAACCTCCACTAACAGACACCTCCTGAATGCAGACACCAAACCACGGCCCCGGCGATTTTTCCTCTAAAACACTACATATTAATTTAATGTCTCAGAAGCGGACATCTCTCTTAAGTGGACACAAACAGCTAAAATATCCACCAGTAAGCGGACAGAAAGCAACAACATAAGAATAGAATGGCAAAACGAAAGCAACAATATTGTCAAAACAACATAGGGCGGTGCGGACATGTTTGGATCATTCTCATTGTCACGCGACAAAAAACAAATTCAAAACCATTCATGCGGCCATCTTCAACCCTCATTTACTGTACATGTCGATAAAAATTCAGAAGACCTCGCGATTTTCGTTTTGTAATTTGATGATGTCACTGTGGAAATCATCAAGACGCCAATTTATATTTTGGTCAAAAATGTATCCTTCCCCGGTCAAGTCACGATCGCTTTGGTGAAAACTCTCTTGGCATTTATTGATTAAATAACAACACAACACAGCATCTCTTTAGATGTTAAACACTGTTTAATGTAAAAGAAGTGAGCTGAATTTAGAAGACAAAGTCTATGTATAATCATCATAGCATTTCTCATGTTCTATGAAAGTGCGAAAAAATTCAGCCCCTCTTAAAGGGGCAGTGTCATGCTATTTCGGGTCAAACTTCAAAACACTAAAATACATCCTTGCATCAAACAAGACCAAAATGTAATGGTGCAGTTTTGTTGCAATGAAGCCATTCTTTGTTATTTGCATCCATGGATGGAGAAGATGGAAATGGATTAAAAGTTGAAAGTCTAGAGTTTTTTTAAAAAGTTTGGAGATGGTTTTCAAAGAAAGTCGCCAAAGATTAAATACAAGTAGCTCTTTTTGCAATAAATACATTTCATACAGTGTATCTTGTCAGTAAGTTGTCAGGAATGTGTTGTATGTGTGAGGTAAAGTACTATTTTAGATTTTTACCCAGTTTTGACCTGTAAACAGCAAATTTAGTGTGAGTGCCCCTCTAAACACTGACTTTTAAAAGACATGTGCATGTAGATATTTCAAACATTAAATTTAAAGCACCGGTACTGTTTTTTAGTACATTGGTCTCAAAAAAGCAGCTAAAACTTTAAAAAACTCGTGGCTTGTATTAGCTTTGATTGGTCACCAAGAAAATATCAGGGTACTATTACGCGAGTTGGGTTCAATGAGTAGCGTATCGTATGTAAATCTGGTGAATGTTCCAAGGATTTTGTGTTCTTGACAAAGTGTGACCTCTCACGCAAAAACGTTCCTAACGACTAGTCGTTCAGAGGCGTGAAGCCATGAGGTAGCCGTGAAGTATCCGTGAGAACGGAAAGGAAAGTCGTTCTCATGAGTTAAGGAGTCGTTCTTAAGTAATAGTGACTCGTGAAAACGGAATTGGAAGTCGTTCACTTTCCTCAAGCAGTCGTTAAAAAATAACCAGTACCCATGAGAACGCCTTTGGTTATTCACAGGAGAAAGCAAAAATATTGCTCGCGATTCGAACGACTTTTGACTTTTCGTATGCAACCATTATTTGCCATTCGAACAACTCGAGCAACAGGAGACAATCAAGTGATAAGTCTTGCACTTTCGCCGGCCACTTTAGCGGGTGTGGTAAAACGCTTTTAGTAATCATGGGAAGGTTAACGCTGCAAGGGCAGAAAAAGAAGCTGCTCGAAATAATAATAATTATTCTCGTGAATGTGCATAAACTTCAAAGTAACGCAAATATTTGTGACACGTTGATCAGAACGGTTGTTGTTGTATTTATTCTTTCGACGACAAATGTTTTGTGAAAACTTATTTACAATGAATATGGAACAATAATTGAGTACTCTCGTTTGTCTCACAATGTGGTCGCTTTTTTAAGACATAAATGAATATGGAGTAGCTAAGTAGTAAGGACTCTGTCACCTTACTTGGGGTTTCGTCAGCCCATGCCGGTATAACTGGGGAATCGAGCTGGGAAACAAAGAGAACAGAAAAATTAACAAAGGTGTCAATTCTAACAAATATTACTGTAATCTTATGTAACAATTATTAGATTTGTCCTTTCATAAACGTTCGCTAGTTTGCTTTCACCTATATAATTTCTTTATTGCTGTCTCCACTCCTCGATTAGGGTTCCAAATGTGTTAGTGTACAAGTGAAGTAACCTAGCTCCAATCTTTTTACAGTGTATGTAAGCTAAACGATTTTAAGTTGCCTGCCGATTAGTGGGAATTGGTCAATATTCTGGTATCCATAAATGCAAGAATGCCAAATAAAAACTGAAGTATTGCTTGACTTACCAGGCTACAGTGGTTCTCAGAAAGTTGTCCCTCCAGTCTGCCAAGACGCCCTTCTCGGTCTAAATTAGTTTCACTTTCGTTCATGCGTTCTTCAATTTTAGACACTGAAGCTTGCAATTTCTCCAGGAGCTGCAACAATGAATCCAGTGTAGATTAGAAGACTATATGTGCGAACTAAATGCATGAACTGACAACTTTAAACGACCCGCCATTATTCAAATTGGAAACCGGTCATTACACGTCCATCGGAGGGATGTTAAGCAAATATGCTTGGAAGAAAAAAGATTTTTTGGAAACCGGCCTATACACCACAGAGATCTGGATTAAGGATAATTGCCATTCAAACAAAACACCAAAAAATTGTTTCAGCTATGTCAGAAAACAAACGAAAAAAAAAAAAGGAATAAAAACTGTGAAGTATGGCTTGACTTACCAGGCTACAGTGGTTCTCAGAAAGTTGTCCATCCAGTGCGCCAAGACGCAGCCTATCTCGGTTTAAATTAGTTTCACTTTCGTTCATGCGTTCTTCAATTTCAGACACTGAAGCTTGTAATTTCTCCAGGAGCTGCAACAATGAAGCCAGCGTACATGTAGATTAGAAGACCGGCTATGTGCGAAGTACACGCATGAGCTGACAACGTTAAACGACCCGCCATTATTAAAATTGGAAACCGGTCATTACACCCCAGACAGTTTAACATAAAAACTCCACCTGAGGGATGTTAAGCAAATATGCTTGGAAGAAAAAACGATTTTTCGGAAACGGTTCTGTACACCATACTGTAGGATAATTGCCATTCAAACAAAACGCCTCAAAAAATTGTTTCAGCTATGTCAGAAAATAAATGGCGACTCTGCTACAAAGTAAGACTAAATATTCATATTTTGTGAAGCACATGATTGTAAGCAAACACAATTTGGAAGGAAAAAGACTGTTTTCCAACACTGCAAAAGCCTTACTTTGCCAAAGTGGTCTTTCATTTCCATTTGGTTACCGTGGAGCCGCGTTGTGACAGCTTCTATGTTTTCCAGCCTGAGTCTAAGATCACGACACTCCTCCATTCATGCTGCCAGTTGTTGACATAGAAGGGTAGTAGCTTCCTGACTTTTATCGCTGCTCTCAACAATCTAAGAGAGAAAATCGAATCACCAAAAAAAAAATGTGATTAACGGACAGTATAAAAAAATTCATGCTTCATTCTAGCTTTCAACACTGTACGAAAAATAGTATATCAGTGGTTTTGGTCAAAACAACGGCCCAATAAAGGTGAGTCACTTCATAAGCGGTCTCAAAGTTATTAGTGTAAGTAAAGCTTTTCCATGCTGGCCACCCAGAGCATCGACTTCAGCCTTCCCTATGTTGACAGTTATATTGTGCTATAGTAAATCGTACTAACCGTAATCGGGTGAGACACTTCCTTTATTATCATCTTAAGATTATTTTCCTTTTCACTGTCGTCCGTGCTTGAAATTTCAATGCCATCAATACTGTCCTCCTTGAGTGTTTTCCTTTCTGGTGTTATTTGGAATGCCAACTGTACTTTGTTCCTCTTTGCTTCACGTGCAGACTTCCATTGCAGTTCCTGCTTGTGCTGTTCAGCCAAAAATTGGACATAAGGATCACATGTTGTGCACCATTCTCTCTGTCCTTCCCTTCAACAAACTGGAGAGGAAGAGAGAGAGAGAGAAAGACACTTTGAATTGATGAAACGAAAGTGGTAACCTGTTGCATGCCTACCGTAGTACCAGTTTAAATGTGCCAAACCTCTATTTGCGCCGACCAAAATAATTAAATTTGTTATGGGTTCTAGAATTCAAATTTAATGGCATTTACCTTGCCTAACCACTATAAACAGCGTACATGTACGTAAGAAAGAAAAAACACCAGGGAATAATGAATGCATTCATTCAATCAAGGAAGTTCAAAGCGACCTGAAGGTACTGACACTACAGTGTACTTGGAAAGTGAAGTATTTTAAACTACAACATCGGCCCCAAATCTACGCAATCAAGGACTGATGTACAATCGGTTAATTAAATTCGTATTGGTTAATCTAACGATTTTGTTTGCATGTAACACCTGAAACAGTTTTTATCAACAAATCACACCTTATGCCCATGTCAAATGAAATGTGACGTTGAATCAGTGAAAGTTGCGAATCCCCGCAATCCAGGACTGGCTTACATTCAGCCAATTAAATTTGCATTGGTTAACTGAAGGATTTCATTGGGCATACCTGAGAAAAGTGGATACACTAACCTTTTTGGTGCGCTTCAATTTCTTTTTTGGAGGTGCAGCAACCGGCTTGATGTACTTCTCCCTTTTAGTGTAGCCCGACTCCTGTTTCACACCAGCAGATAAGTTCTCTCCCGACCACTCTAAGATTTTTGCACTCAGAGCTGCCACATCATCTGTAAAGAAATTATACGTTTTTGGACAAGTTCATAAAACATCACCTTTAACCAATATATACAACGGAAATGAATATTAAGAATATTAAGAAACAGAGCCTAAACATCATTCTTGCTGAAATCCTTCTCAGCAGCCATAATTTGATCAGTTGTTAACAGATTTTTTTGCAATTCTGTAACCAATCGGAGAGAGGGTCCAAGAGCTCTTTTGTTTTTTGGCCAGTGAAAGTAAAGTCCAGATTCTGGACTACCGGCAGACGACTTGTTAATAAATTGTATCAGGTGTACCTTTTCCACCTTGGCTAAAGAAAAGTACGCCTGATTGCAGGTTAATCTAATTTATCATATGTAAATTGCTTTACTCATGTAAGTAGATTCCATTTATATTGTATCAGTAGACTTTTATATTTTATTGTTCTCTCTTGGTGGGGGGCTACTGTACATGAGGATTCAGTTCTTCTCTGGTAGCACCCTTTTTGCATTATCTTAACATCTTTATTGTGCAAATAACGTTTTTATAAATAAATAAATAAACAAATAAATAAATAAATAGATAAATAAATAAATAAGTAACGCAAATCACCAAGCTGAGCATTGTGATCCTAATCGCTAAAATGTGTTGGTCTTTGATAGCACAAGAGACAACAATCCAACTATTTCTCTAATTTATACATACTCCTTGAAGAGTTCTACTTAATTACAGAACTGGTTTGAAAAAAAATTAAGCTAGGGGACAAAATTAAACTACAACAAAAAATACTGTTTGCCAAGCACTGATTAAAATGTTTGAAATTTCACAAGTCTCAGCGAAATTATTGTGATATTAGAGCAATATAGTTTTCATTCAAAATTTGCCAAGAATGCAAGCTGTCACTGAAACACATTGTATTGTACAGTATGGTTTTGCCAAATTTCGTTGAAATTCTCTCAATTTCAATGAAATTGGCTCTCATTACTTTTGCATAGTACATGTACATATTGCACATTTAGATCACTGGGCACAGCTCTCACTCGCGTTTCAAGTATTTCCTTATAAAGTATTGTCAGAACCGATTTTGAGATATTTTTGTAGAGTAGAACTAACAACCACAGCAATAGATCGTTTTCACTGTTACGCAACTAAAAAATAAATCCAAAACCGTTAACATTAAAAAAAAAACAAAAAAAAACAAGAACTTGAATTGTTGTAGACAAATTTATAAACTACGTCTTCAATTCTCAGTTCTGTGTGGTACATTATTTTTGAGTTACTTGTTGAGGCGTTTCACGCAACTTAATTGACTTTTATACAGAGTCACAATCAAAGGGTGCATGGAAATGGAAATGGAATTTGTTTACCCATGGAACACCTTAAGAGTGCTCAGGAGCTCGTTCAACATGTGTCCGTGTGTTCCGGATCAAATTGGAATTTGGCAGTGTTGGTTTGTGAGGGTGGCCGGTAATCAATGAAAACATCTGGTATTTTTGCAGTCAGAAACCTTATTGACACGAATTTATTGAACCCCTTTTATCAGCTTTTCGCCTTGACCTGCACTTTTGTGCTCTCAAAACTCTTACTTGACAAGATATTCCCAGGTAGAAATCTTTTTAACATCTCACTAATAAGCTTCTTAATAAGTTTCTTAATAAGATCTTACTTTGTTTCTTAATTAAGACTCTTATAAGATTTTGTAAGGTTCTTAACAAGATTCTTACAAGACCTTATCAGAATCTTGTAAGAATCTTATAAGATCTTAGAAAAGTTCTTAGATAAGATCTTGTAAGAATCTTGTAAGATTCTATCTAAGATCTTACAATTCTTTCAAGATCTTTTAAGAATGTTACAAGAGCTTGTAAGGTGTTGTGTGGCTAAGATCTTCCAAGAATCGTGTCCCTGGATTTAACAAGATCCTTCAGGAATCTTGGGCAATATATTACAATGTTACCAACGATAAACTGATACATTTTGGGGGCTTTCTGCAGGTAGAGGAAAGCACTGTATTTTTGGTCACTTGGGATTAGTCTTCAGTTAGTCTTCAGTTGCAAAAAGAAGCAAATCTTGCAGGTTATTAGTAAATTTGCACATCTAGGAATATTTTTACAAATCCAACAATTGTGGTGTCATTATCTGCAAATTACAGTCAACTCCCAATGTTCACTAAAGTATAGTAAAAGTAAAGCAACCATATTTAACGTCGATAACTCGTAGCAGTAATTCAACTGACAAACCGGTCGTCGACGGTGCGCTCATTTCACTTCCCCCTCGCCATCAGTGCTCTGTTTTACGGGTATCTAAAGCTACTTACATGTAAGCTACACAGAACGGAAAGAAGTTGAAACAAGGATGTGACATCCGGGAATCAAACTCAGGACCTCTTGCACCAAGGCCGCGCGCTAAGCACATTTCCCTTGAAGTCATTATGTCATTGCCAGTTTCTCCACAAATTATAATGCCCTTTAATACTACCTTACAAAGTGATGCTGCACCATATGTTATTCTTTTGTGTATTTTATTGAAAAGCTGATGATCCAGCAAAATTATGTACATGCACTTTTATGAGAAAAATTAATGTTTCAATTAAGTTGAATGAGTTGGAGTGATTTTTCCTTCAAACAGAGTGCAATTTTCAATATTATAAGAACAAAATTAATACATTGTAAGGAGAAAAGACTTGCAAGCGATAGACTGAATGCACTAAGTGCTTCAGGACCCCTTAAAGAAGCATAAAAACAAGCCTCTTTTCCACTAATCTTGAGCTTGACCTGACATATTATACATTCTGTTAATTCAGGTCATACACACTCAAGTCTGGTCAAAATTACCCATAATATTTCCGGTCAAGTTCAATATTAGTAAAAAAGAGGCTTGTTTTCATGCTTTCTTAAACGATGTTCACAAAGATCTTGATCTTGAGATCTTTTATGGTAAGATCATGTACATGTAAGATGGTCCTAAGATCTTGTAAGATTAATTTTGTTAAGATCTTACAAGATCTTAAAATTTCGACAACATTAAATTTTGGAAGAAAATTTGATAAGCAAATGTAATAAGATCTTGTTAAGATCAAAGATCTTAAACAAGATCTTACTAAGATCTTTATCTTAACACCCATCCTACAAGATCTTGTAAGTTCTTAATAAGATTTCCACCTGGGTTTGCATCAACGTTATCTAATCAGCGAGTTTTTGCCTTCAACCCACCTTGAAATCTTTTGTTTACATGTACATAAGCATTGAACATATTGAACCTTTATTTACCAGTGTTTTGATTGCCTTGAATCTCATGTTTGTGTGCGAAAAACTCGCATTTGGAGATTTTTGCAACCAGACCGGACTGGCTAGGACAATAATATTGCTTTCAACACCATTTGATCTGCGTGATTTTTTTTTCAAGGCACACTGTGCAGAGTTTATCTCCTTAGAACAGTGGATTGGACTTGACACCTATTGGATTTTGAATTATATTTATTGGACATTAGGATTTACTATGTTTTAAACCATCTCATAAAACCCTAGGATTGACTACAAAAACCAATAATTATTGCAACAATGTTTTAAAATAATTTAAGTGGTCCACTGACCACATATAAAAAGTAATTGCTGAATGCACTTTACTTGTAATACTCCGAGATTACTACTTGTTTAACAATGTTGTCTATGGGATGATCACATAATGGCTGTGGCAGATGCAATGAATTTTAAAATTTACATCAAAGAATCAAGTCAAAATTTGTGGACATGACTGAGTCATTGATTCAGCAGCTGTTCGCATTTTTCCATTCCCACACTGCAATACGTTTTTGGGGGTTCTTTCTATAAAAACAGTAAAAGTTATTTACTCTTTGGACCGTATCATGCTTCAGTGAACTGGACGTCCATTGTTTCAATGCAAATAACCCCCCAAATGAACTGTAGTCAATGCCACAATTTGCTAGACCTATATACATGTACACAGGGCACTTAGGGGAGATGCATTATGTTGCAACATTTATAACTGATAGAAATTCAGTTAAAGAATAGTAAAAACACTAAATACATCTTGCACATGTTTCTAAACAGCACTGCCCTTCATTCAGAAAGCAAGCATTATTGTTTACTGATCCATTTTATAGTGATATTATATTTTATAGTGACCTTGTGAAAACAGTTGACACATGAAGTTTTTGACTGTCTACTTTTCAACTTTCTAAGTTTTTTTAGCTTTGTTAAGGTGATTCCTTAGTAATAGAAGACAGTTCTTGGAAGATTTTCTTGAAATTTTTCTCGATTGTTCCCCACATTATGGTGACTCAAAATGTGTAATTAAAAAAAGTCACCTAGCTTGTTTGCGAGATATAATTAGCTCAAGTTACTCATTTAATCATTGCTACTTCATCTATCAAGGACCTGTTTGTTCCATCGGTTCACGCTACGTTTTGCAGGAACAGGAAGCACAGCTTTGATATAATTCTTGAAATAACAAAACAGGTGTATTGTATTGTTCAAACGAAATAATTTAATGTTTGTTTTATGGCACAGTCACACATCTTGAAAAGGCACTGACTACAAAAATTCCTCGGGTGCATGATCTCGAGGAGACAATTTTTGTGAATTGAAGCTTGAACCTTCTGTAACTTTTCTTTCTGACTTGAGTAGATAACAGTCATCCTTGATCCATACCACTGATAAAGTACATGTAATCTGCTCAGTGACAAGTGATACACCTTGTTGGGGACATACATGTAATTTTAATACTGTTTTCTTCTGCCCTTTTTGATAAATTGATTAAACAAGTCACGATTCTGTGCCTGTGTGATGATAGTCTTATGTTCTTAAAATTTGTTTTGGTATTTTACTAAGAGTGCCGTGGTAATAAGTTCCTTCTCAAGGAATACCACCCTGGAATATTTGCAAACAAGTGGACATGTTGTGGTGGCAGTGAGAAGTCAACTCAAGGTTGCAAGAGTTCATTTGCTGCTACAGAAAATGATAGCTACCCAGGTAGAAATTAATTTTACTGTCTGTAGTGATGCTGTTTTGTACCTTTTGCAAAAGCTACAATCAGCGACAAAATTAGTTGAGACAGTTTGCTAACGGAGCACACTGGCAACCACACGTTTATTGTTTCAAGTACATAGAAATAGTCCAAAAGTACTTTTCCAGGATACCCCTCCCCCTCCCCCTAATCAAGGCTGTTCACATGGCTCACAGGCAACAGAAAATAACACAACATTGCCCCCGGAGTAAGGGGGAGGCGGGCATTTTCACGCTGAGCTTGAAATAGACCCTTAAGGATTAGAGTGTCTCAACAATTTTGGCGCCGATTGTACGAGGATTTTTGGACATGATGTGTTTCTTTGAACCTTTGAGTTTTTGCAGATTTAGTCCCTCATCATCGTTATCAGTGTATAATGATGTACCTGCGATCTTTTTCCCTTTGTATTGCAAGCTGGTCTTTTTTTTAATCTAATCCACCAAAGTAGCACTGTTGGGGTAGGCTGGGATCACTATTTAAAACGAGTTGTTACAATTTAAGACAATTCATAGTTAATGCTTCTGGTAGTACACATTTAGGTTTTTAGGCAACTGATTTTTACTTCGCACCTTAAAAGTTTGTGGTTGTCAAACTCCAAACAGCAATGAAAATGCATACAGTATGTTAGACACCAAGACAGCTGCCCTGTATTATTTGGCTGCTCTGATAGTTATTATACTTTTGCTGCTATTTGGAGTTTTTGCTTTCCCTTCACTGTGCCATTGCTTTGTCAAGATGTTTTCCTGCCTTGCTTGCCAGTTAAATTGATTTGTTCTCATTTTCCATCTTCTTCAGTATGATTGCACTGGTCATTCATTGGACTACTATGGTGACCAGTATCTTCCTGGCAAAAGCCAGATATGTTTCCATCAATCTTCCGATAATGGATTTAACAGTGTTCATGGCCATTGACAAAAACACGCGTCCACCTTTGATTACTACTGTAATTGCAATCTTGCATTGGATAATGTGTCTACAGGTTTCCATCGCTGCTTTGTGCTTCCACAAGTTTGCTGTTTTAATGACTTCACTCTTTCACCATCCTTGTTGTGCAAATTCATCTCAGCATTTACTGGTGTTTTATTCCAGCAATGAATTGATCATTATTGACTCATCTGAAAAATGCCTGGAGCCCTACTCAGGTATCATAGAATGCAGTCTGGGAAAGTGAGAGACAGCCGTATTGTTTACTTTTTAATTTCCATGTTTACCAGCTATCACCTCATACTGCATCTAGTGCAACACAGGAAGAATCCTAAACATTCACTAAAGCTAAGCTAGGCTGATTTGGGCCTAAACAAACGTTTTCAGGCCTAATGTTAGGATTTGTAAACAGCTAGGATTGTTTCTGTATTGGTTAAATAATGGCCTGTGACTTGTGACCTGTGTTTTGTACCTGCCCCTAACCATGTGCTCTGACAGGAGTTCACAAGCTTTACTATTAAAGGGGTACCCAGTCAGTTGTTTATGGGCTTTATCCTCTCAGAAACCCATACCCCATCAACCTTGCCCGACATGCGAGGGCAATCTTACTTGTAGCTGTGTAGCCCAGATAGTAGTGGAGCACTTCAAAGGTGCTCAGAGGCAAGGGGCCAACCCCGTGCAAGAAAAATGCAAGAACGTGAGGCGAGAGTCCACGAAACTGGCACCATGGTTGACAATGTGGCAAAATTGAAGAAAATCCTTACACAACCCATTAGCCTGTGGGACATCGCTGGCAAAGGTATCTACAACAGCTGCAAATACCATACCACCAAGGTGGAAACCTGTAGAGCTCATCGTCTACAATGGCCACGCTTGGTCCAAAAACTTCCACTTCCCTCAAATCAGAGTGGTCTGCTTTTACGAATGGGACGTCTGGAAGGCCATCTGGGAAGCCACATGATATAAGCCCAAAACGGTCTGGCTTCTTAGAGGGCAACAAGACAAGAAGCTGACAGTTGACTACTTCATGCTCAGAGATGGTCGCATGTACCGCACGAGCGAGCACCACAAGAGACTCCAGGAGGTCTGTAAAACCGCCGGTGACTACTCCCTCGCCAACTGAGCCATTGGGGAAAACCACACGGCCAGCATCGTTGCCAGAGAATGCAACGGCTGAAAACCAACTCCATCCAGCCTTCTTCTAGATGTCCAGAAGGCCTGTGGTGGAGCACAACCACAGTGGGCTCTGGAACTTGATGGTGGTACAACATGAGGGAAGTTGTCAGCATCAACATTTAAGCCTGTTACCCCGCCAGCTTCCAAGGCTGTGGTGAAGCTGCCCCATGGTTTCAGTGCCTCAGCCACCCAAGCCACCACATAACCAAAGCCTCAATCAACTACCCTCTTCTCAGACATGGGCACCCGCTTTGCTGAGGTCCATGCTGGGGAGTTTGCAGAAAACTCCCATCGTCCCATCATCCCCGCCTAGTCTGGCAAGCATTTTGCAGAGAACGGTTGGCCCCCAACACAAATTCTCGCCTTTCTTGATAAGTGTGGCCTCTTGACAAGCCCTAAGGTATGCGGAGCCATCACATCTTTCGAGAATCAAACCAAGGTCTGGCTCCCAGATCAAAACCAGGGGTGCGGCATCAAAAGGCTAGTGACAGACAAAGGCGTGCTGGACTTCCTCTTGCAAGACACTCATCAAAGTGGCACTTTGGTTGCCCCCACCTGACTGTGCTAACATAATACCATGGGAGCCAGCCCCAGCTCCTCTCAATACTTTAGAGATTTCCCCCAAAGGAGGCTGTCCGGGTAGCCACAGTGAGTGAGTGACTCAATATACATCTAAGCTTTGCAACTGTGGGGAAAAACTGTGTGTGAGCTGCCTTAAAGGTGAGCTGCACCTTACCCCAGTAGATGTAGGCCAGTGGTGCAACAAGGACAAGCAGCTGTACAAACTGCCAAAATCCCAAGTATATTGGTCAGGAAAAGGACCTCTCCCCTTGCACTATGCCATGCTATGATGACCCGCTGATTCGGCATCAGCTTAGCTACCTCAACATCAGCAGAGGCAGTGGGAAATCAACGAGAGATACCCAACTGTTTAGGGCAGCAGATCCCCTTTTGCTCACACTGACCAATCCTCTAGCCAAAGATACACAGAAAAAGAAAGGGGCCCAGACCAACCATGGCTTTATCAGGTGGAATAGGGAGATGGAGTGGACACCAGAAAGAATCAGGAGAAAGTTTATCCCCAGTGTCATCATCTAGGATGAGGTTTATACTGTCCCCTGCCACCTTTTGGAAATGTTTTTAGACTAGCTTGACCACCCCTTCCCCCTATTCAGTGTTGCATAGAGAATGTTGTTTTTCCAGGAATCCCGAAACTTTTCACACAATCAAAATTGACACGGGGGAGGGGGGTTCTAAGATGCTTTGGTGTTGTGATCTTTTTGGCAGGGATTGAAGTCCTCAATGATGTTGTTGGTGTCACGATCGAGGCAGCTATCCAGACAGATGACTGGTGTCTTGGTTATGGGCTCACAATCCACAGCTCACAGGGCCTCACCATCCACGACCTGGAGAAAGTCTGGATCATCGACGATTTTCTCCAGTGGTCCAACCTAGCCTACCTTCCGGTGTCCCTGTTGGAGTTCATACATCAGCTCGAGCGGGTTACCGGCCCCACAGAACATAAAGTCAAGCTAATACTAAACTTATGGCCCTCAAAATTACAAATAAAAAAGAAGAGAAAATACAGAATTCAAATATCTAAAAACAATGCTACTAAATCTATAAATGCTAATAAATATGAAGTTAAATTAACCCATTGACGAGTTAAGTCTTAAGGTGTTAGACAGAGTAAACTACTAAGTATGGCCGGTTTAGGGGTAAATGGGTTCAATTAAGGTGATTCCTTAGTAATAGAAGTTGTCGTAAGATTTTCTTTAAACTTTCCTCGATTGTTCCCTACATTATGGTGACTCGAAATATGCAATTAAATAAATAGGTCACCAAGCTCGTTCGCGAGATATAACTTGCTCAAGTTACTCATTTAATCATTGCGACTTCATCTATCAAGGACAAGTTTGTTCTATCGGTTCAGGCTACGTTTTGCAGGAACAGGAAGCACAGCTTTGACTTAATTCTTAAAATAACAAAACAGGTGAATTGTATTGCTCAAAAGGAATAATTTAATGTTTGTTCTATGGCACAGGCACACGTCCTTAACAGGCACTGACTACAAATATTCCTCGGGTGCGTGATCTCGAGGAGACAATTTTGTGTCCATGAGTGATGCCTACGAATCCTTTTTTTCCTGTAACTTTTTTTTCTGACGTTAATTTTTTAATTTTTTTTTACAGCATAAAGAGGATGAGTAAGAGAATAAAATTATGCCAAAAAAAAGATAGGTCACCAACCTCGTTTATGAGGAAACAGAAAGCAAACCATGCTCGACCCCTCGACAACACTTCTCTCCGATAGCAAAGTTTCACTTGCACTGTTGGACTGAAATGTTCTTTATCATCATCAAAGCTATCACTCGACTTTTTGTTTTGCGAGAGTCTAAAAGGTTTCTTGTTTTGCTCTTTACTGCTGTGCTCTGAAAATGGCCATTCTTCTTTCTAGAGAGGTTTCCGGCACGAAAGGTCGCCATTTTGAATTGTTTTTGGCCACGTTCGATATATTAATATTCGCACATGGCTACATTGTTTAGTTTAGAAATATCCGTTGAGACTTGTGAGACAAAGAAAACAGAACTGAGCCGTGAAATGTGACCATAAAGCCTCTTAGCCATGCCTTAATACGAACGTGGCCTACGCTGTGTTATGCGCAGAACAGGATGCGCAGTGCAATACTAGGGAATCACCTTAATATCAAGCTAAATACTAAAGTGATTTCAACTAAGCTGTTCCTTGAAAAGTACATTAAATAAACTCTTCTTAAATACAGAGAATTGTTACATCTTAATTCTAAAGATAACTTATTTCCAAGTTTACAAGCTCTTATCAAGAAGGACTTTCCACCCTCTGTCTCACGTATATACTTAGGCCAAAGTAAGTTAGATTTAGCATACCCAGTATTTTTAGAATGGACTTGATTATTAACAGTAAAATGTTTGATTAAATATTTGGGTAAGGTAACTAGAGAACAACTGCTCATCTTATTTTCTTCATTAAAAGGAATCCATTTTAACTAGTTTTTAAATAATTGTATACAATTAGATGGCGAATCTCTATCGGCAAAGTAACCCTAGCCGCCCTTTTTTGCAGCTTCAATACTCTGCTCAAAGATTCTTTATAACAACGTGACCAGATAACACTAGCATAGGTTATTATAGGATGAATTATCAAATTATAATATAACAGTCTTTGGCTAAGAGGCACATAACTCTGATTTTTCTGAGCAGCATTATACGTTGAGAAAGCTTACAAGTTTTATCAACATGTTGACTAAACGAGAAGTGACTATCAATAGCCAAACCCAACGGAGTAGCACGAGAAACATTGCTCACTAGTTCATGATCACTGAGCGTCACTGATGGTTGAAAATCCAATTTGGATTCAAGTCTCTTGTCAGTCATGATCATTACATTTTGTCTTGTCTATGTTAATGGGAAGTTTTTTTTGACACAGCCCAGTTTGGGATTTCAGCTACAGAATTATAAAGGTCACATTCAAGTGTATGCATCGACTTATAGTCAGCAGAGCAGGTTGATCACATCCTGTGGCTCAAGGAATCCCAGGGCAACCTCTGCACAGCATGCAACATTACAGAACAACAATACCGAACACCAATGCATGAGGGGAGCTTTGCTCCTTCAAATCAACAGGCCATCCAGGCACAACAGAGCAGCTTTTTGACAGCACCCATAAATTCACACCCAGGGTTGACCTGGAGAAGCTTTGGCCACCTGGGAGGGCCTTGCTTGTAGATGCAAGAAAAGAGCTTCAGCAACCTCTTTGGTCTCTTTTGTGGCCAGAGGCTTGGCCTCCTTTTGGCCTGAGGCCATGTCGACCATGGTGAGGGCATATGTTTTGCGTCAGACCTTGTCACATGAAGAAATAGGAGGTCAGCTTGGTGGACATTGTTTGTGTTGGTGAAGAGCACCCGGGCAATTGAGATCCGAGTCAGAAGAATGCCACGTTTTTTGTGAAAAACTCTCTGGGCTTAATTGCCTTAATTTTCGTATTAAAATAGAAATAGACAAAGATCATGGCAAAAAATCCATGCACATAGATCGTGTTTACCGTTACCATCCAGTTGTTTTCTCTGACACTGGGTTAAATATAAAAGCTTTTGTATACAATGTCACTCTGACTGGCCGCAGAAAAAACATCTTTGTAGTCTAAATCTTGCCTTTGGTTCCGGTGCCTATTGTTCCTGTCGTGCCTATCATGTCTTATTGTTCTCAGAGCTGTCGTGATCGTGCCTGAGCCTTTTGTGCCCACGTTTTTCCCAAAGAAGACATCCATGAAAATTGAGTTTACTATCTGATCTCTTAGATATAAACGTTCACTGCGATTACTGAAAGAAAACACTGAGACATGACTTTCAATTCATTACTTTTATTTTTGTTTTTTGTTTTTTTTTTTGCATCAAATGAAGTTACAGCAAATGTTATAAACACATTGGTTTTTGGCGAAAAATCAGGGTATGAAAGGAACAATTTAAAGGGCTTGATGTATGAAATATGCAAATATTAATAACTAAGGCACAAAAGGAACGAGTGGCTCAATGGGCATGATCGGGGAACGGAAAAACACAAGGCACGAAGTGTGCACTATTTGGATCCCTGTTCATAGGGCACAAAAGGCATGATACACCTTCTTTGTTACGCCATTAAGTGCGGATTTTTTAGCTTTTTTAAAAATATGTACTTTGTGCTGATAAAGTTAATGTGCCTTTAACTTGCAAAGACCAAAAGTTTTGTCTTCTGTCAAAACATATTTGGACTAATCACAAACTAAGTGGGCATCTGTGCACAATAAATCGTAATGGAACTTGAGTAAGTAATAGAATATCACATTGATAAGCAACATCGTGCACAAGGCCTTGCCCCAAATCTGAGTGCAAATGTGCCACCGCCTACATATGCGAGTTCAACAGTCTTTTGCTGACTGCTTGGCGTGTAAACGTCGCAGAGTCGGGCTTGTCGTGGTGGGAAGTTGGTTGGCTTGTGTTAGTTTGTTTGTAGAGTTTCAACCCGTATCCCATGTTGGTAAAGTTTTCACTTGCAGCTTCCTTCACCCTGTTGTTGGTCGTCACAAAGTGACAATCACTGTGTGATAGTTGCCCCAATCACCGAACATGGGCTGGGAGCATATTTTTTGCCAGCTGCTGACTCACAAACGTGCTCTCGTCAAGAAGAGGCTTCATGACTTGCCTGGCTATGCTGTAGTATTCAGAGGATTTTGATAAAGAGAAAAAGGAAATGGCTTGAGAGGCTCTGGCAATTTTACAGTCTTTAGTCTGATTGTGAAGGCTATGTGTCAATGTTAAGTTTACAAGAACATACTATTTTCATAGAACAAATTCCTATTCAATTTCAAATGCTGCGAACTAGTCTATTTGAGATCTCCTTGGTCAGGTTTTAGTGAAATATTTCACCGTTGTCCAGAAGTAAAACTATGATAATATTTTGTCTCCCTCCTTGGCTATTGATTTTGTTCTTTCTTCGGTGATAAAAGTAGGAAAATTTGTTGTGAGCTTGATCAAGCCAACGGTTTAGATGCTGTTTTTGATCACTGCACCATGTGTGGTCAACTGATTGTCTTTGGTTGTTTTGCTTGATGAACTCCAGAGTATTGTCAGCTCTGCTGCCCTACAAGTATTACTGCTTGATCTCTATGCTCGTGAAGTGTCGGGATGGATGTTGTGCAGTTCACATCCTCAAGTACTGTGTATGTTGTGCCCCAGGGATCTGTGATTGGTACATTATTGTATTCAATGTACACCTCCCCACTTAGTGACGTTGCTGGATGGCATTACCATAATTTCCGGGCGGTTACCCGCATCGGTCATTTTTTGCAATAACAAGAAAGAAATTTCAACAGATTACCTGCACTAGCAGATAACCCGCACCCAAAAACAAAGAAATTCGTGAACTCACAAACGTATCTGCACGAGCGATAACATTGAGCTTATACTCAAAAGTAAAACTCTAACGTCCGCGTTTAACACTGGCATTTTGACTCAAAATTGTTCATGGCTACACTTATCGTAAATGATTGAAGGGCATATTTCTCATTCAGTCAATTACCTTTTTATAACGTTTTGAATCAAATAAAAACTTCAACCATTGTTTTTGTTAACAAAATGTCCTTTAGGGTGAAATTGATAAGTTTTCACACCTATTGTTTTTGATCTTCCATTGAATGATACCGCTTGTAAAAATCCGTTCTAAAAAATATCGATATCTGAGGATCTACTGACTCTAAGAAATCGCTTGAAACGGGAAAATACTCTTTACCTTTAGGCAGTGCTTGCTAGGAATATTTTACTGATGCGCCAAATGTTCTGGTGTTTTAAAATTTTTGTCCGTGAATGTTTGTTTACACTCGTGCGACAATCACCTCTTATTAATTATGTGGGCGGTAGAGGCGCCATGAAATGAACATTTCGGCATCAGTTTTTTTGTGTGAATTATTTTAAAGCCTGCTTTTTCACATTTTTATTCTTTTGTTTTGAGTTTATTATTCCAGTTGGTGAATCCTATTTTATTTTCAACTAAACAAAGAAAGAAGCTCGCTGCTGTGAAATTAGCAAAGTATGAAAGTAATATTGCACGCGTGATAAACGATAGGCAATTAAAGCGGAATAAAAAAGGCAATCTACAGTTTTTAGGAACAGTTTCATTAATGACTTTTATATTTTTTCCCTACTTACGGTTTTAAAACTATACCGGAAGATTTAAAAATCATCACATTTCCCGCACCTTCCTGTAACCTGCACCAAGAACTGTTTGTGGAAAAATTAACACAGTACCCGCTGGTAATCACCCGGAAATTACGGTAGATGTTCTTCCACCTCTCTACTGATGACACTCAGCTGTATATTGCATTCAAGATGTCATCTCTCCAGGAAATGAACCAGAGCAAATCCAAATCGTGTATAGGATATCAACATGTGGTATCCAACAAGCTCAAGCTAAGTCTTCTCGCTTTCTCTATTGCTGCTGCTGAATTCTGGAACAATTTGTAAATCTGTTGGCTCCATTGACAATTTTAAACCAGAACTTTAAACTTAAATTCCCTTTTTACCTCTGTAACAACATTGTTTTACACCTGAGTTAAACTCTACTAATTTTAATTGTTTAAGGTGGAGGTTACATGCGAAGTTCTTCAGGATTCATAGCATCTCAGCCATTGCCACCAATTCCCTCTGCTGTAAGTAATACTGTTCTCTTTGTTATGTTATTGTTGTTGTTATTATTATTATGACAGTTATACACATCTGGATGCCAGATAAAAAAAAACCACAACAGCTAGGCGGAGAACTGTAGGTAGCTCTGTGTATAAATTATTATCATTATCATCATCATCATCATTATTAAGAGAGATACAGTCAACACCTGCATATAAGAACACTTTTTTGCAGGTTTAAGGCTGGTTGTGTTCTTATTTGAGGAGTGCTTATATAGTAAGAAATCAGCCTGAAAGTGTTCTTAAAATGTTCTTGAAATTGTTTTCAGAAATACCTCAAATTATATATTACTAGAGGTTTAAGGACGTTCTGGCCAAAATCTTCCTACAGTGAGATTTTCTTCATTTCTCTAGGTCATAAAGTATTTACTCTAAAAATGAAAAAAAAATTGTTTCGGAGAAAATGGCAGTGGAAAATGCCTTAATTTCGAGATATTGGTCATAATAGCAAGATGTAGCATCATCTGCTCATCCATCGAAAATCATAAAAATAATGTTTCAGTGCATAGGTTTTTAGGAGTGGGATTTTTAGATAATTGCATGCCACTCGGGATGTCGTAAACAGTAGAGTTCATCCTCGACGAGCATTTTCGTAAGCTCTATCCATTGCAACCGATACCAGAATTCGATGGCACGTGGAAAGAAAACGTTAAAAAAAGATAACTTCTTACGGTGCGGATTTTTTCATTTCCTCATATTTTGTAGATATTAAGTAAAGTAAGTGATTCATGATTAAAAAAATTGGAGTCACCGATGATCTAAACAAGTAAAATCAATGTGATTTTGCAAAGCTCTTAGAAAATTTCATTTGTCACGTTTTTGCGTCACCTGTTGGGGAAGGACTGGAACCCAAGAGAGGATCGATAGTTGAAGGGATGAAAGGCTTTCACCTCGAAAAAAACTTTCTCAAACTTTTAAGCAGCTGTCATCTTCATTTGGTTAGTGTTTTGTACAATGTCTCTCCATTGCCGTCAGGTTCATCTTATGGAGTGTGGTTTTTGTGAAATTTAATTGCTGGTTGTTTCCACACAGGTCCGCACTATTGAAGCGGACGAGGATGAAAATACTGCTCAATTTTCACAAAAGTAAAGGAAAAGAACTTCAAGAACATGCATTCATTTTGAGCTTTAGTTCGTAGGGTAATAAACACATTAAAAAAAAACAGCCCCATTACATTTACGCAATGGTTTCTCCACAAGTTTTCCAAATTTTCAGCGACTACTCGATCAGCTACCTTTTCCAGAGCTAGTTTACAGCATACATCTTTGATATTGGACATCCATGGTTTGATCAATAATTGACACCTGTCAAAACAAGGTATCCACTGACCAGTTTCACATGACCATATTGTGGGCTCAAGCTTAGAGCTCACCGAGGTCAGCTGTTTTTTTTTTTTTAAGTTGACTGCTGACCAAGTACTGGTTTTCGATTGGATTGTAATAGCTCATACTTGGTGGGAAAAGTTACTCAAGAAATTCTTTCCTTGGGCACTAAACCGTTTGTTATTTTTACGGATGCATTAGTTAAAGTGGATGGGTATTTTTGAATAGTGGTTTAATTGGTTTTTCCTTTGTTCAGGAATGAAACTCGAATTTTTATTGTCAACTGGAATTAAATAACAGTTATCTATACTACTTTAGACACAAAGATAAAAATTGAATTGTTTGTTTGTTTTGCTTTAAAATGCGAGTGAACAAGTGCTTTTTTAATCTGTTTGCCCAACTAATTTTCAATTTGCCTCAACAGTGACAAGAAAATTTTGCCCTTATATTATAAACACGTAATCGCAATGAGTTCTTGTAAAATTAGGGGGAAATTTCACTAGCTTGTGTTTTCAGAAGTTTGTTTAAAGCACCTTTTTTTTTTTCGTTTACTGTGGAATGTGTTTCCTGATATTGGGTCGGTCGGTCGAATTGATTCATGCGATGTCAGTTTTTAGTGTAAAATTTACCATGGAATTCACTAGTTAGGCAATGAATTTTTGTGCAGAGGAAAGAAAAGAAAATGATTTAATTATTAAAGCAGCAACTGGAAACATCAAAGCGTGGACAATTTGAAACCTTTTATTTTCACTAACCCTACAGGCAGGAAGATTAAATAACCAGGGAGCTCTGCTTTTAGGCTTGGCTTAATCTATATATTAGATTTTTTTGTTTGTAATGGTCCTGAACACCATAGTAATTTGATACAAGTTACATGTATTGTTTCCTTATCCTATAATAAATTAGTAATAATAAATTACAAATTTATATTGCGCAGTTTCCATGGCAAGATGATCAACTGCGCATTACAACAATACATGGAATAAAATAACAAATAATAAATACTAATTACATCATGTGTTGTATAAAATATTAAAAGCCAAGCTAACTAAGAATAAAAATCCTCACTAAAAAGATACGTCTTTAAAAGTTTTTTAAAAGTGTCAACAGATTTGGCCATTCTAATATCTGAAGGTAAATCGTTCCAAAGTGTTGCCGCCGAAGCAACGAAAGCACGGTCGCCCAGGGTTGTTAAAGTTTTAAAATTCGGATGAGAGTCGTTAGATCGCAGTCCACATCTTGAATTTAAAGGCTTAATTTTGACAAGATTGTTGATATAGGACGGTGCTAATTTGCGAATGGCTTTGTCCTAATACCCTTTCCCTTTGTATTGAGAACATGTTACCTATCAGGCCGAATTTGTTCTTATTTATATGGTGCTTTATTGGCCAAATTTCAGCCTGATGTTCTTAATCCACCTGTTCATATATGTGGGTGTTTACTGTTACAGTATCACACCGACCAGCTAAGGCCAGTGGAGGGTTTGTGGCAACCAGCTACCTGCCAGGAAAGTCACTGTCAGGCACATGTGCTCAGTGGGACGAGCAGATTGTGAAGCAAAGTTAAGATATCTGCCTTGTCTTGTCTTTGCTTGCCCCACAACCAGCAGGGAGGGAAGCGAATCTCAATCTTATATATTTTATGTCTGGGGTATAGGTAGCTCAAGTACGTTACCTTAGTTAGTTGTTGACAGAGTGGTCCAAATTAGGGAGAAACTGTTAGTCTGTTCTTTTAAAACAGCTGGTATTTCATTTGTGCACTCACTTTATAGGAGTTGTCCAAAACACACAAACTGAGTTGGGTTAGCAATTTGGTGAAGGCAACTTGACAAGCAGAAGTCAGGTTCGCGCACAATTAAAGACCAATATTTTACAACTTATCTCTACTGTTCTGATGGATTTTCAACAGCAAGATATTATCACTAGCAATTTGAGACCCAACTCAGCTTATGTGTCTTGGACATGAACAAATAGCAATAGATCTATTGGACTTACTGCATCCATCCTTATTTTTTTTATATTGCTCTGTGTAATGGTTTTTCCCAAAGGGTCAAGCAGCTGTGACACCTGTACCCCAAAAGGAAACTGTAAAAGACCCAGAAAAGCAAGCAGCTGAAACCGTAGTGGCCATATATGACTACTGTGGTGCAGAAGAGGGTGACTTGTCTATTGTCAAGGTTTGAATTGAGTTCACTCTGCAGTAATATCACCATGACTCTTCCCAAAGGGACCTTTTTCTACCATAAAAATGAGGTCATCCTCGTCTTTTACTTTATCTTTCTGTTCATCGTGACAATAAGTAACATTCTGAGGGCTTTAAGCCACAGCTACATGAGTGATTGTTGCTCACGCTAGTGATGTGATTTTTCAAATTTTGCTGTGTCGCCACTGGCAACACGACAGCTGAAAAAACCGGAGGAAAAAATTTCTCGTAATTTTTTTCTGCAATTTTTTCAGCTGTCACATCGCCAGTTCAAAGGTGGCTACACTTGCAATTTTCATCGCACGCTCGCGACACGATAAAATTTGGAAAAATAGCATCACCGGCGCGAGCAAAAAACTCGCTTGTGAAGCCACGGCTTCATAGTCCAGGCATTATGTGGGAGGACCTGTAACTAATTGCAAAGAAGCTTTCTCATCATTGACCAGATAGAAATATACTATACATGGACATACTAAAAGTCCCTAAAGATCCAAGCATGGGAACACCATTAAACAGGACCAACAAAATAAGTCCGGTTTTCCTATAGCATGAAAATGAGGCTGTCAACCGGAAGTTGCCCTTTAGTGTTTTTTGTTGCTATAATTCGAGCCCTTTCTTCAAGCTAAGAATCTAATTTTAAGACCAATGATTTTAGGGCGTTAAAAATGAAAGACCTTTCCACAAAATATATTTAAATTATTAAAGTTTATTTAGCCGGCAATGAGATCTTTTTTGGCCGAAACATTACGAGACATAAATGCTTAAGACGCACGACGAGAAAAGTCCTATGTCATCACCAGAAAGCTACCCCTTTATTCAATTCTACATGTGCTCCATATACAATGTATTTATAGCTGAGCTCCGCGCGCATGCGCAGAGCACCATAACTAAGAAAATATGGCAACCCATTGATGCAAGAAGTTTTGGTTTTATAGCCATGATGTCATCGACCGTCCGTACCTCCACTCCTCCGTGTATGCTAATGTGATCAGTAACACGCTAGTTTACTGCATACATCTTTGATATTGGACATCCATGCTATGGTCAATTGACACCTGTCAAATCAAGGTATCCGCTGACCAGTATCACGTGACCATATTGTGAGCTCAAAATCAGAGCTCATTGAGGTCAGCTGTTTTTCTGAAGCTGACCGCTAACCAGGTACTGGTTTTCCATTGGATTGCAGGCTCAACCCAGGTTAACTCACCCACTGTAAACATAAACCAGGCTTTTCTTGCCCTTTCTGTGGCTCGACGTGGCTACACGGCAATAGTACATCAAGTATAGTTCTTAACAGTCAATGCTTTTTGTGTTCAGGTGGAAAACACTTAAGGAAATATTTTCTGCATTTTTCACTGGTTTCAATCCAGTTTGACATATCATGATAGCTGTTGTCCACACTGATAGCGATGCAGTTATTCAAGGCAAGCAATGAAGGGATATAAACATAAAGCTGAGTGTTTATTTTTAATTTGTTTCGTGATTCATGCAATATCGGATTTTCGTGTGAAATTTCATTAGTGAGGCAATGAATTTTGATATAGAAGGAAGCAAAGAACAGAAACGGAAACCGGAAACACCAAAACGTGGACAATTCGAAAGCCTTTTTTTTTACTAACCATACAGGCAGTAAGAATAAAATTATAACCAGGGAGCTGTGCTTTTAGGCTTGGCTAAATCTATATAGTAAGAAACATGCTCGGTTCAGTTCAGTTCAGTTTAGTTCTGTTCAGTTTTAGCCATGAAATGTCTGTCGTTGGGGGTAGGCCTTCCCCATTGTCCTCCAGTGGTCTACGTTTTGCGCGACACTGTGCCAATGTTTTACAAAACTATCCAAGTTGTCCCTCCGTGGTCTCCCTCGGTTCCTTGTGTGTCCCGGGAATGTAATGTGGGTTGTCCAATGGTTGTCTGTTCTAGCCACATAACCAGCCCAATTCCTTTTCAGTTTACTTATTGTTTCCATGATATCTTGTACTTTGGTTTTTTTTTTTTCTCAGATCCATTCAGCTGTTTTACGATATCTCGCCACATGATGTTTAAATTATCATGATTCTTTCATGGGCTTTCTGCATAGTTCCGAGTTTTAAGGTTTGTTTTTTGGTAAGATTCCAGGTTTCTGATCCATAGGTGAGTGCTGGTAAAATGCACTGGTCAAACATGACGTTTAAGAATGATCGCAATGTCTTTGTTTCTGAAGATCGCACTTCCATGGCGGAAAGCTTGCCATCCAAGGGTGAAACGATGTTTGATCTCTTGTTCCTTTGAAGCAGAATCCATGGAAACTCATTGACCAAGATGTACATGTAATGATTCACTCCTTTGAGTTTCATTACTATTGATGGTGGTGTGTTTGTCTACGTCCTCAGTGAACTCATTGTACATAAACTTTTTGGCTTCCTTGGTTGAGCTGTAGCATTTCTTGGAGTTTTTCAATATTGTTGGCAAACCATAGATCACTAGGGTATTCACCATTGATTTTGATTCCCTTCATTTCCCAACGTTGTTTGCGAAAGACCTTTTTGAAGCAGGCAATGATCAGTTTGTGAACTCTGATGTAGGATTTGGTGTATTTGTTGTAGAACGTTAACTTACACTGGTTTGACCCCTTGCCCCTTAAGTGCATTTATGACATCTGCGATCTCGAAGTCGAAGGCTTTGCTGTAATCAACCAGGCACTTGACCAGATGAATTTTGTACTCTTTGCCTTTTTTGATTGGTTGGTTAACAACATGGAGATGGTCAGTTGTGGAAAAGCCCTTGTGAAAGCCGGCTTAATTGTTCTCTTGGTTCATTCCTGTCTAGCATTCTGGACCAGTGGTAATTCGCTAAGTGATGACTTTGGTGAAAAGTTTGTAGTTGTTGTTTAAAAGGCTTGTTGGACGATAGTTGGAAATAAACATACTAGCTTTTCGAATCTTCACTTTTGTAGTCCACATTGTTCAAAGAATTTGTGCATGAAGATCCTTTGCATTGGCCACAGGCTGGGAAATATTGCATACCATTCTTGCAACAATTGCACCTCATACTGCTACAGTCAGACGAAAAGGTGCATCTGATTAACTGGAGAAGCAATTCTAGGGCAGGCGGCAAATCCGTTGCAACTGGAAATACTTGAGAATTACGGTAGTGACTTTCCACCCCTAGTCCTCCATTGACGTGACTGCACCTTCTCCCTGCCGCTGCTTTCAAATTTAAATTACCTGTAGGTAGACACCTAGGCTGTGAAATTGGGCCTCTGCTGCTGTTGGGGGCAGATTCTGTGGCTCGATATGAGACATCTTGGTTGCAAGTTATCTGAGAGAGTTAAGACCTACCCCTGGTTTACCACTGAAAATTGATACAAGTGCTTTTTCACCTGCAGTGACAATGTCAGAAACAGCAGAATGACAGCTGAAGATGTTAGCTTGCTCTTTGAAGTATGGTACATTCTCAAGTTTCAGGGCTGTTGCCTTGCCAACTCCATAGAGGCGCGACATTGTGTCGCATCCGGTGATGGCATGAAGAAAAAGGAGATTTCTGTAAACTTCTTACCCAGCTGTTCTTTGACTTTTTTCATGTGCCAGATGCGTGCACCTCTCACATTTACCGTTGGCTCTGGTCTAAAATAGAGGTCACATCCACGTTCAGAAGCATGATAACGCAGAAGGACTTGCAAATCTGTGTCATCCCCAACTAGAACCATGGTATTCATTCTGGCAGACTCAGTGGTTTGACTAGAAGTAAGTTGGCGTCACCATGTGTGGTGTGTTACGCATCCTACATTCTGGAGAGCCTAATTTAGCATTAATAGGAGGCGTATTGGAAGGGAATTACTCTCGACATTTTAGTTTTCAAATTGAGCTAAAGTGCAAGATTTGCAGGGCGCACGCTTTCTTTATGACTTCACGCATAAGTGGATGAAAACATTTCCTTCGGCTTAAGCGAAAATTTATCACAATTTCATAAAATTTGATGCAATTCCTGGACATTTTTCTTCAAATTCTGAGGGAAAATAGATGAATTTACTGACGAGTTAAGACAAAAAAGAATAATTTTATTACAATATAAAGCGTGGAGCGATGACTGAAAACAGTCATTTTAGAAGTTTCTACTCAAGTGAAACAACTTTTTCCTGAATTATATAATCTTGGGACCTTACTGTTACTTTTAGTGTAAAATTGTCCTTTTAAGTTCTACAGTACTGTGAAAAAGTAATGATAGCGATTTTCGTCAAATTTTGAGCTTTGTTTTTGGCAAAATTTTGAAAGACCTAACACCTAACTCTCCAGCAGTCATTCCCGCCGGTAAACGACACCCAGCCTCGCTGTTGCTTTCCTTTGAGCCACAGATGGAATCCCGAGGGCAACTTTTATTGTTTTTGGCACGAATTACTTTCTCCAATGAGTAGTGAAACCCCTGTTTTAGAATTTCCAGTTTGACGTTATGGACTAAACCTCAACAATCTTGTTTCCCAAGGCTGTGATTGTTTACTCAAAGAAGAGAAAACTTGACTCCCAGTTCCTGTCCGTGGTCTAAATGCCACCCACAAAAAAGGAAAATGTTGTTGCAGGCAAGCGTTCAGATGGTGGGAACTTGGTTCTCATCATATTTTGAACAAGTTACTACTCCCAATAAAACATGAATCCTATCAAAAATGTGTTTTACTACATGTGACGGTAGCGAAAAGCGATACTCGAGTGAATGGAAGTGTTGGTTGGACGAAAACAAGACAAAGCTGGAAGTCTGGGGATGAGACTGCAGTTGAGACTGCCATTTTAAGTGCTTTGAATCCGTTCCAAATGAAGGACATGTTGTTCTTAGCTTCGGGAGATTGTAGCGCTACCTAACTCAAAATAAAACAGAAACATTGAAGCAAATAATGTTCACTTTAGCTCAAAACTGACTTTTGTTTCAATGTTCAATGTCAATGTTTTTAGTTTCCCACGAAACCCCCTACCCCGCGGAAACGCGGAAATTACTGACCTTTAAACCCCCCCCTCTCCCTCGGAATTTCCAATGATCTTCTGTGGGGGGGGGGGGGAGGGAGGGAGGGAGGTTTGGGTATTTTCTGGAACCACACAATAGTAAGCAATACCTCAAAAGTACCTCGGCCGCATAATTTGAAGCTAACGGGATACTAGTAAGGATCTCTAATAATGCGCAGCATTGTTTACTTTAAGGTTCAGTATGTGGTTCTACGCGATTAAATCCGTTCCAGCAGAACGAAAACAAAAACTTTCACATGCAAATCGCTTCCCACCTTGTCCTTGGCTCCACTCTTATCCTCCATTTCTGTGGTTAATTTGCCCATGTGCTCACAAGATAAGTCATGTGATGAGAGGACTTATGGGTGCTGGCATAATTTATTTAATTTATTTAATTGATAGTTCTCGTTATTCGCTTTTTTCACCCCTCCCATAATACAGGTCATTTGCGTGGGGGGGGGGGGGAAGGAGTATTTGCATTAAGACGATGGATGTTCAGTTCACTGAGGCATGATACAGCCCCAAGAGTAAATAACTGGTATTGTTTTTATGTAAAACAGCCCCCCCCCCCCCCCCCAAAAAAAAAAATGCATTATGCTGCACGTGGCTTTAAACTTAAGCAAAACAACAGGTTCACAACAGATATTAAATGCAACCTCTGCATGGAAAATTATAAATGTAGACGCTAAACTAGTCACTGCAGTGTCAAGGCAAGGATAAAATGGCATAAAGACGAGTTTCTATCCAAGTTTCACTGAGTTGGGCAGAAATACATTGTTAATTTCTTCAAATTTGATCTGAGTAATATCCTAAAATAGGATAGTTTTGAAAATTTTCTAACGTAAGAGCTAAACTTAATGTCATGGAAAAAGTCATGGAATTTGAAGTCTTTAAAAGAGTATGTATGAACCCTGGTATAGGGCTCTAAAAAAAATCGTTCTTTCTCAATTTTCACCACTCAGATTTTCGGGGACTTTTGATATGACTGTTATAATGGACATCTCCCTGGACCAAAACCGTTACAAAAGCTTCTTTTGCAATTAGTGGCAGGTTGACTGACCTTTAGCGATAAAATACCTTGACTATTATTCCAGTCAGCAGTCTGTTATGGTATCTGCCATTCCTTGGTACTAAAGATGACATTGAGGTTAGGTGTCAATTCAAGACTTTTTTTTTGTGATCATTTTAATTCCCAGAAGTAGCGATTTGTGGAAAGGTTGGTTTATCAAGTGAGGAGATGACACTACTTTTCTCTTCATATTTAGCGCTATTAATCTAGCAATGGAAATAAGCTACAACAGGTTGCAAAAATAGTGGAGACGCTATTAATGACCTATTATCTCTCACACTGCAGCCCCCCTCTCCCCCTTATCAGTGTTGCCAGCAAGACAAAAAAATTGTTGCAAACTTAAACAGTCAGTCCCATTCAATGGGGGAGAGGGGAAGGGAAGTGAGAAAGGTTTAAATTCTAGATATGGCGGATATTGGAAGCTAGAAAAGGTGTTTTTTAATGAAAGTGTCTTGACAATTTTGCAACTAGTTGTAGCTTAAATAAACAAATTCATCGTTACGTATCAAAACTGTTCTCATCGGGAATTACTTGATATATGCATGCAAATAGTGGACAGTCTCTTCTTACCCTGAAGATGACTTAACATTGCAAATGTTTGGTTTTTAGTTAATCTTTTAAAATACTTTTAACCCTGTATAAATTAATTATTAGTCATTTTAATTCTATTCTAAGGTGTTCACTGTGGGTGCAGGGATGGCACAGTGGTGAGAGCACTCGCCTCCCACCAATGTGGCCCGGGTTTGATTCCTAGACTTGGCGTCATATGTGGGTTGAGTTTGTTGGTTCTCTACTATGCACCGAGAGGTTTTCTCCGGGTACTCCGGTTTCCCCTCTCGTCAAAAACCAAAAATTTGATTTGATTGCGTTAACTTGTTAATTTCAATTTACAGTGTCCCCGATTAGTGCTCTACCGTCGGGGGTGGAAGCTGAATAATTGGACCTCGATTATTCATTATTCTGTGCGTGTTTTGTTCGAATTATTCATTGTTCTTTTTAAATTTTTGTAGGTTATTCATTATTCATTGTTGTTATTCATTATTCCATTGGCATATTAACTGTGTTATTCATTATTCCGGCATTTTCAGACCCAATTATTCATTATTCATTTTCTCTTTGTACTCGTTATTCATTATTCATTATTCAGCTTCCACCCCCGACTCTACCGCGCTAGAAGATTAGACACTTAAATAAAGTTCCTTTCCTCTCCTTTCCTTTCCTTTCCTTTCCTTTCACAAGCAAAGATCCACTGTATGAGGTGCATACATCGTTAATTTTGAATTAAGAATTAATTGTAATAATTGTTGTTATTATCATAATCCCTTTGACTTATTGAGCTGAATAGTTGCATATTAGTTAATGGTGCAAATGCAACTAAGGCTGGCTGTCCTGGCTTTAGTTGAATAAATGGGTATTCCTATCCATTGTATAAATTGTCATCTAGTAGATAAGGGCTCATTCCTTGCATCTTTTGAACAATAATTATATCAGCCTGGTCACTTGCACTTCCCACTTTACTTTTTAACTTTGGTTTGTACAGGGAGAACATTTAACTGTTATTGACAAACAGTCAGACCATTGGTGGATAGCCAAGAATTCAAAAGGGTATTTCTTAAAAACAATTTTGTTTACAATTAAAGGGCAAATACCACTGATTGTTACACGTTTGTTCCCTAACAACACTTGCCCTTACTGACAACTTTAGGGTCCAATTACATCTAATAATTTGCATGCCTTCCACCAAAGTCTCTGAGTAAGTAAGGTTGCAGAATTTTATGAAGGTGTCAGTGCACTCTTGTCTCACCGTGTATGTGAACTGACAACCACCATTCAAAATAATAATAAGATTGGTTGACAAAGTCATTTTTTAAATTTACAGTGGTAAGTGCTTGACCATTAATTTTTTGCTCTTACAAAAAGAGACTGTATGTGGTGAGACCCTTCAAACAAGGAAAAGAAAAAGAAATGCAACATTTGCTTGCTTTAATCTTCCCCATCATTAGTCTTAATTTTTTTCTGTAATGTGGAATGTATTGTTTTGAAACAGAACAAACTAGCATTCCTTGGACTTTGCACTGTTAGGTGTTTATCAACCTCCCAAACTGGCCAAATCAGTGTGGACTAAAGAATGTTGACTTTATTTCGTTGCAATAGGCTTTTTTTTTTTTGCTTGATGTGAACTGTTATTTAGTAGGTCATTTCACAAAGATGGTAGGACTGCTGGATATTTGTTATCTTACTCTCTTCACTGTCTTATTGATAGTCCTAAAAGGATAGACAATACAGTCTTGCTGATGTTACTCTAATTGACAATCTCTTACTCAAAGTGGTCGTAGTCAAATCGCACCTGTACTGCTGTGATGTCTCACCTTCCTAAGTCACAACCAAAGTTTAAAACATATAGGCAAAAATCAGTTGATCACTGACTTAAATATACTCCTATCCAAGTCTCCTATATCTTTTATGGTGTTGATGACATGGCTGCATGGAAGAAGATGTCCACTACTGGAATCAATGACTGCATGTCCTCATACATGTACAGTACACCGGTATATTTCTAGCAGTTTCCCACTACATGTATGTACATTTTATAATATGTTTTAAAGGAATCTTTCATCTTTGTAATAAGCGTGTCTCAAACATTGCAGGAAACAGGGGTACATCCCAAGTAATTATGTGAGAAAGCTAGGCTTGGAAAGTGAAAGGTGTGTGTGCCACAGTCATCATTTTCTCCTTAGCACAATAATGTACATGTATTTTAGATTTTTAATTGCTTAACATTATCCTTCAAAGTCACTGTTTTAGAGGCAGGCCTCTAAAATCAAGTAAAAAAAAAGCTTTTATTTTATCTATGACCAAGCAAGGAAGAGGAATGGGTTCAATACAAGGTTGATGTCATAAAGTGCTTTGCATTGGGAGAGAAAACAGCAATGTGAACCCAATATCAAACTTGTTATCCTCAGTGCTTGTTGGTAGGTGAAACTAAGGCGACATATAGTTTATTGAAAGTGTGTTTTCAGGAGAAATCTAGGTTGGAAAACCAAGAAAATGTTAAAAAGCAAAAATTTGTCGAGGTTACAGTCACTTAAACTTATACTAAAATATTGGCCTTAATGTTAAAAAATATTAGGTATTTCGATACCTATGAGGCCACAGTTGAGTTCAAAACGTCTACTGTAAAATGAAATATTCCCTCCTCATTTTTAACTTTAACACCTGTAGTAAATTTGACTGCCTTGAAGTGCAAAATCGTAGGGAATTATGAGAAATTACAGCCTGGTGATTGCTGTACTAGTTGGATATGCTTTAAATTTGGGATTTATTCAAATATTTGTCATGCGCTATTTGGTGTTGGCAAGTTTATTGTAGTTTTCAAAGATTCTTTGTAATACATGTAACACTGGCCTGTGATATTTTCAAATTGTGCTTTCCTCATGTACAGTCATTTGGCAACATTTCATCACTCATACAATAAAATGCACAAGTGGCATAACAAAAAGGTGCAAATTTGCAGCATACTATCTTCCTACCATCACTTATTGGAGGGCCACATGATGTACAGCCCCTCTCATGGGTCTCTGTTGAATCAAACAGGGTGTAGAAAACGTGGTGCTGTAGATTGCTCCATATCTTTTATGTGTTGAGTGATTTCATATTCTTACAATTTACTGAACAATATGACTTTTTCATCCGTTAATTCAGCATCTGTAGATAATATGACAGATTCAAGGATTCTCTTCTCCAGAAGTGCATTTTCACCTTTACACTTTATAATATAACATGCAAGAGAAGACTCACATTTTGGCCATACCAGAAATATTGAGTAAATATGGAGCAAGTATTTTAAAAGTTCATGAAATGTGCATTTTACACAATTTCGATCTAGCATTCCTTTGACACGCACAAAACAGTCTTGCGCATCCATTTAAGGAGGAGGATGGAGCCAGACACTCTTACCAACTTTCACCTGGTCCAATGATGGCACTTGCAACACCCCTATTAAAAGACTCTGTGTTTGCCAAGTTGTCCTTACTCATATTCAGTGAGGATTGAGATGTTTAACCCGTTGACTCCTGGGGGTTCCCCATTGACGAGTAAAATACTTAGTATGGCCGGTTTAGGGGTGAATGGGTTAATTAATTGAGTAATTTGTTGTTCAGTTTTCAGTTCCATTTAAACACCTCTACTCAGCTTGCCAGCATTTCTTATGAGATTTAGAGTTTAAATGTTTGTTCTGATGTTGTTTGATCCATTGTCATTTGATTTATTTATCTATTTTTTGCTTTACAGCTGGTTTCAACTGGAAATGTCTCGACAGATGTCTGAGGATGTTTTAAAGGAAGAGGTATGTTTGTGACCCATGGTTCATTTGGTATTTTACAAGAGTATCCCTCTCAGGTTTTTTTATTTGAAAGTGCATGTATGTGACCTTTCACGCAAAAAGGGGGCTTATGAAACTTTCATGATGATGCTGATTTAAAAATGGTGTGAAAATTTATCATACCACCATGAAATCATTCCCCCGGGCCCGTGAAAAAAATCATGGCGTGAATAGTTTCATGCTGTGAAAAAAAAAGTTCTCCTCAATATTAATTAGTTTCATTATCAATAAGTGTGAAAGAACCATTGACATGAAGCTTTTGATGCTCATTAATTTTTGTTTACTTTAGAGTTGACTTAACTCAATTTGAAAAACATGGGGAATAGCAAATGGATTTTGCGAGCATGTGAGTACTGCGCATTTTTCGGCAAGGATGAACAGTGATCCAAACCTCTTTTCAAGATCATCAAGCAGAAAATAAATTATGAGCATTAATCGTCAGGGCAACTTGGAAAACCACAGCAACTCGCTTCATAGTATGTTTTTATTTGAGTGCACCAAGTGGGGAGACTAACCGCTCAAAATTAAATACGCTCAAAATCTTAACCTATTCATCATGGTCATCATCATCTGGAGTCCCTCGAGTCGTGTAAGATTGTTCACTGAGTCATCTGTGTACCCTTCGGTGGCTCAGGAGGTCAATGCGGGAGGCACAGGGATGCTGGATCTCATCATCAATATCTGCTTTAACAGAGTGGAAGCTGCCCAGATATGGAAAAGATTCAACATTGTTCATGACCGACCCGTTGATCTTAAAGGAGGGGGAGACGTTCCCTTGACCAGGCACAGATTGGTAAAGGATCTTGGTCTTTTTGACTTTGACGGACAGGCCTAACCATTGGTATGCATGTCCAAATGCATCCAGAATAGTCTGGAGGTTCTCCCCAGAAGTGGCACAGATGCAGTTGTCGTCAGCATAGTGGAGCTTGACAACGGAGGTGGTACAAGTCTTGGTTTTAGCTCTCAGCCTCTTTAGATTGAAAAGGCCCCCATCTAGTTGGTAGATGACTGCTACTCTTCGGGAAGCCTGTCTTTCATCAGCTGAAAGACTGTTGATAAAAAGATGGAGAAGAGAATGGGAGCAATCACGCAGCCTTGTTCAATGCTGGTTGGCACTTCAAATGGCTCACTACTGGAACAGCTGTCCAGGACTCTTGCAACCATGCCACCATGAAGAAGTTTGACAATGGTGATGAATTTCTTAGGACAGCTGTATTTGGCTAAGATCCGCCACAGGGCTTTGCGGTTGACAGAGTCAAAAGCCTTGGATAGATCGATAAAGGCCATGTAGAGTGGTTGATGCTGCTCACGACATTTTTCTTGAAGTAATCATGCCAGTCATTCCTCTGCTGGCTCGAAAATGGCACTGCGTCTAAATGGCATCACAGCATACATTAAAAGCTCATTAAATTGCAAGTACCAACCAAATAAAGATCCTGGATGAAGGAAAAAGGTCCATAGCAACCACTTTGGAAATTCACCCACAGTCCATCCTTTGGAAAGGCAGATCACGTGATTAGAATTTTACTGGAACAAAGTAAAACAACTGGACTTATGAGCGAAGCTACTAAGGTCCTTCTAGCAGATGTCCATGGTGGAAAATGAAACAAAGAGGGCAAGGGTCGAGGAAGATATAGAACGTCATGGCACAGGATTGGTCGAAAGGGATGACGTGAGGGTACATAATAAAAATAATAATAATAATTGTAGTAAGAATAGTAATAATAATAATAACAATGGTAATAGTAATAATTTATTCACTTCTGTGGTGCATTTTCTGTTATAGGTCTTCTCCACCCATAGACTTTCGATCAGACTCATGTACACGTACAACAGACATTTGACGACAGGAGGTCATGTCACGGCTTAAAATTGAGTGTAGGCCTTGTTGATCCGGACAAACTGCCAATGGTACATGTTCGACAGGACCATGAGTAAGGCTCTGTCATACTTGGGTGTCCATTGCTCCATCTCTACGACTCAATAAACGGGTTGCTTCACAACAGTGGTCCGAAATTCTCTGTAGACAGCTCTGTAGTAAAACCTTTTTTAGGTTCCATGAGTGTGTTAAGGATACTTTTTTTCACCAGGTTGGTAATCTTCTTCGCCAATTTCACCCCGGTTGATGAGGGGGTCAGGTCTTTGGCTTGGAAAACCTCTGACTCCGGGACCCTTCAACGTCATGGGATTCAAACGAATACATACAAAGGTGTTAATAGGCATTCTTATTTCGGAAGGAACGGGTCACAGAATGTGCAAGGATGTCTTGGGATGCACTGGAGCCGCTGTTGTATGAGGTATCAACACACCCGACAAGCCCACTTCCCATCGATCGTCATTGTGCCATACTTGATCTTTAGGTAACCGTGCCTTGAAACCAGACGGGCCATTGTCAGTGGACTCAGTCCGTTGCATGTTGCTTGATAGTGTGGTGTAAAACGACAGCGACATCGTCTCTCTGTTATTTATTTTCCTGTCATTTTGATAGGGATGTCAAGGCCAATCAAGGCACCCAACTATTATATTTGTTCACCCAACCCAACCATCCGACTTGGACGGCTTGTCCACATCATTATAAAATCTTTTGCACTTGGAACAAAGCATCGTCAGGCACTGTGACTTTTTGAACATCTGCTCTCTAAAACCTTCCTTCCAAACGAGTGCCGTCCCATTCTTCCAGCTTGTAGGTGGCCACAGGTCCAGGCACCACCCTTCGGACGACAAAGGCTTCTTCTGCCTAACCCGGGAGATTCTTGCTCAAATTTACTGGATCGCCCACCTTGAGTTTGGGACGGTGACCTCATTTTTCATGTTTGCCATACAGCTTGGTCCACACTGCTCGTTTGTTGTCTTCCATCACCTGTCGTGGTGCAATCTTGATACTTCGATGCAGATTCTGGTTGTACCCGTTTAATCATTGGGGTAAGACGCCGAGGTACGCTCACGTATTTCGAGCGGCAAAATACCGATACTTGTGTTCTTTTAAGGTATGATTAAACCATTCGACTACAGAGGCTTTGGCATCTCCTTGCGTCGGAAATTCTGGCATGGAAATCTGGCGGGCAAAAAGGTCCCCGTATTCCCAAGACGTACTCATCTTCTCAAGACAACTGGCAGCAGATGAAGCTCAACCATGCCTATCACGGCACGTGACGGTCTTGAATGGAAAACTACTGGAACAAAGTAAAACAAGTGGGAGCTGCGTCATTAGTTTCTGAAGGTCCTCGATCAGAATTGTCATCAGTGTTGTTTCATCTGCTATCTTCTCGAAGAAGCCAACGATCTTGGGATATTTCTCCGCGATATAAAAGTGATATGAACTTGGAAGTGTGTTATCAATGCTTAGACGTACTTTTGGAGAAAGTGTTGCACAAGATTTGTATAAGAGATAAAGATCAACTACCCTTCGAAGTGTTGGCCACTAGGACACCTGATGCCAATTGCAACTAGTGTTGCTACCTCTTCCGAGTGGCCGACGAGCTCTGCATACCCCTCTGAGATGATGAAACCATACCTCTGCTCGACGATGCAAATGACAAGGACTGGGTGGTGGTGGATTTGAAAGGATTTTGTTTGGGACATCAATTCGAACCTCAAGAACTCGGCTGGTGTGATTGGGACATTACAGGGTTTGTGCTATTCCTTCAAGTGCTTGAAAAGCCCTGGAATTTAATTTTGGACTTAGAGGCAATTGAAAAGCCCTTGAAAAAAATGATTTTGTGGTAAACTGCTTGAAAACTCCTTGAATTTCGCTTGGGTGAAAGTTATAGAGATTGCATCATGCCAAGAGAAAATGAAGATCACGCTAAGTTAAAGACAAGACATCTCAAAAATTGACCAAATTGACTATTGGGGAAAGATTAATGCAAAAATTAAAATGCCTGCACGTGCACTTAACTTGCAGGATGTGGGAAAGAATATCAATGTAAACTTTTTCAATGATGAATGGTATATGAAATGAATCATATATGAACTGCGCATATGAAATCAAGTGAAGCTTGACCAGGTTCAAACCCCGTTTGCAAAAATTGCGTTCATAACTGCGAAGATCATAGCTTCACTTAAACTTTTTCAGCAAAGAAAACACTGAAACACGATGTATGGCATAGAAAGCTCCTTACAAACACTCCTTGAAAACTCAATTTCTGGTTCTTGAACACTCCTGGAATTTTATATACAAAATCCAGCACAAACCCTGACAGGATGTGGGTGCGATTCGTTTCAAGCCCTCGGTACCTTGGCCCGTTCTCTCCCTCAAAGATCAATGAACGGCCTGTTATTGTACAACCCACGTCCATGGACTGCAGTACTACCCACACAGTTCCGGACCATCCTTTGGACAGTCTGTTGGTGGCATTCAAAGGCAGAATGATTGATCGACCATAGCTTACCAGATGGGGAATTCGTAACATCGATTTGGAACCTCTAGACATTCCGAAATTTGACAAACTGCCACACCTCAGTTCTGTGGGTTCCTGTGGACGTCATAAAGATCCCTCATTGTCATCATTGTCCCAAGGTAGAATTTTATAATTTTGTGCAATGGATGCAGGAACAGAGGGGATTGGATCGTGATACCTTCTACATCCAACACAAATGGACCCAACGATTCCTACAAGCCCAGAATCCCTCCACCCCTCTACGGCCGATGTCCGTGCCCACCAAACCCATTTCTGAAGGCTTTTCCGGCATGTTTTTATGAACCTGATGTGATCATCATCACAAAGTGGGGAACAGACACCATTATTCCTGGCCGGATTCCCCTCAATGTAAGGATACTGGCAGCTCTAAAGTAACTTTGTACATAGTTGTACGTACTTCTAAATAATGAAAGAAAGAGTTTATATTTGTCAAAAAAAAAAACAGAAAAAACGAGTGTTACATGCGTTTGGGAACAAACTACAATGTGTGTGGTGTGGATAACCATGTTTGCTATGAAGGGGCAGATCCATAGGCTTTCTAGAAGAAGAAAAAAAAATCATACCCGATCATCAGTGTGGTGGTAATGACCACATCAGCTACATAGCACCAAGTAACGGCCACAGCAAAGGGGGCACTCAAGGTGCGACTTCCTTTCCAGAAAAAGCGCAAAGAATGTCTGTGGACAAATTGTGAGGTGTTCTACGGAAGACAGAAAAATTTGTGTAAAATGGGTCGGCATGCATCTCATTAGTGCCGTATAGTGACGCCTGCACTACTCCCGTTTCCACGGTGATATTATGTCACAGTAATGACTGTATGTTGTTTAGCAATAATTCGTGTCTCATTTGGTACTACCGAAGTGGAGGTGGGTAGTGGTGGATGTTAACCAAGCCGCGAAGAGGTGAGTTAAATATCCACCACTAGCCACCGACAGTGAGGTGAATAGTTTTAGTATGTACTAAAACAGTGAGATAATATTATAGCACAAAGAGATGATTTTAACTCATTTATTTCTGCAAAGATTACAACATTTTCAGGTGCAAATTCTGCACGAATTGCTTGAAGGTAAATGCCAAAGGATATCCGGAGTTTGAGTAGCCAATCAGTGTGTGCGTTCCATGCTATCGACTGTTTTAGTATGTACTAATACATGATACAACATTGTGGTGCCAATCCTTCTAATAAGAGCGTCACTTGGAAGGGTTGGAACTGGTTTGAGCTGCCTTAAAGCAACTCAGGTATAAATCATGCAGCTTTCAACCAACTTATCATATTTAAGGTGTGTCCCCTCCATTAACACATTGACCCGTGAGATTTTACTCCGTCTAACGCCAGACGATTTTACTCATCAACTGGCTGCTTCCTAGGGTGTTTGTGGTGTCAGTGGGTTAATAGGAATTGCAAATTGAAAAAAAGGAGGTGAATTGGATATTTTTTATAGTTATTTTTTATATACAGGTTAACTATTATATTTTATCAAGTAAGAAGTTAATACTGCATGTTTTATTTATTTCTAGGGTAAAGAGGGCTGCTTTGTAGTGCGTAATTCTAGCCGAGAAGGAATGTACACATTGTCAGTTTTGTAAGTACTGAAATCTGAAGTAATTTGTCAACCTCATTCCCAGGGACTATCTTGCAACCTGCAAGGAGACCTTGGTTTGGTCAAGTCATGTGTGTCAGCGACAATTGAATGAACTAGGTAGGGGCTCTTCAATATGAACATTTTTGTCAAGCATTTTGTGTGAACATGAAAACGAGACCACTACACGAGAACCACACAGCCGCCCTATTTTTGTGCGACATTTTACAGTAGTCCTCAGGTTGCTGTTTACAGCAGTGGCTACTCTAATGTCAAGTTACAAGGTTGGCATAGCATTTGCTTATCAACTTTAATCTACTTCATGAGCCCGATGGTAAAGTAGAGCAAGTGGGGCTTGAAGTGATCACCACACGAGCAATTATTATAGGTGCTAAAATTTTTGACAATTCCTCTTCTTGTGCAGACGAGTACTGTAAGTAATTGTCATGACGAAGATAGCCAAGTGAAAAGGAAACAACCTCTCCCACCATTTGAAGTCATTGGCAAGAGTCTCTCTGCTTTTAAGAAACCAGGGTGCTGATATGGCGCAGTGGTGAGAGCATGCCTCTCGCCAATGTGGCCCGGGTTCAATTCCCAGAGTCTGCATCATATGTGGGTTGAGTTTGTTGCTTCTCTGCTCTGCACCAAGAGGTTTTCCTGTGGGTACTCCCGTTTCTCCTCTCCTCAAAAACCAACATTTGACTTGATTTCCATGAATTGTTAATTTCAGTTTACAGTGATTCCAATTAGAGCTTCAGCACTAGAACGACTAGACACTTATATGAAGTTCCTTTTCTTTTCCTTGCCTTTTTTTTTTTTAGTTTTCTGGAAATTTTTTTACAAAGCAATGAAAAATGTCAGCCAAAATTATGCCTGTTGAATTATAAGCTTTGCAATAACTGTTATTTGAGGCATCATGTTAGTGCTCTTTGTGATTCATTTTTTAATTTGAAGGACAAAAATACAAAAAAAAATTACAGGCAATAGTTTGTGGCCATTGCTAAACTGAAAATCTCGAAAAGTTTCTGTGATCACTGTTAACTGCTATTGTTCTCCCATTCTGGCTGTTAAAAATGAAGAACGAAGTACTCGCACTCATGCAAAGGAGCGGTCGACCACCAAAGTTGAAGTGACACTTGTACAAGTTAATTTTAGATTATACTCTGAATCTACTGAAAACAAACTTCATTCAAACCTCCATCTTTGTGGAATTGTTTCATGACTCTAAAGGTAAAACCTGAGCTTGTGATTAGTTAGCCTGCAGTAATGCCATAGAGAATCAGAATTGTTGCATGCAAAAATAAAAACACCTTCAGCTGAGGAGATAATTGAGTTCCACGTACATTCTCCAAACATTACCAAAGGGCTTAAAAGACGACAACAAAAAGCAGAAAAATATAATGGAATGAGAAACTTTTTCCAAAGTGCATCAAAGTGTAACCTGCGCCTGCTACTTTTTTCCGAAGAATCCTTGGAGCTGTTGCTCGTGGTACAAGAAACTGATGGCAAAACTTTGATGCACCTTTGTACTCATTGAAATGGTTCTTGTGTCGCCATTTATTTTGCCTTTGAAGTTGTTTTAAATTTTCAGCCCCCCTTTTTTTCAGCCTTCTTTTTGAGAGTCCCACCAAAAATTTCGTC